>NC_092048.1:82361222-82429171 GCF_003086295.3 Arachis hypogaea | reverse complement strand
AGGATCACTTTCTTTTACCATTCATAGACCAGATGCTAGAGAGACTAGCAGTCATGAATATTACTGCTTTTTGGATGGCTATTCAGGTTACAACCAAATTGCAGTGGATCCTCAAGACCAAGAGAAAACAGTATTCACATGTCCTTCTGGAGTATTTGCCTATAGAAGGATGCCTTTTGGTCTGTGCAATGCACCTACGACCTTTCAGAGATGCATGCTCTCAATTTTCTCTGATATGGTGGAAAAATTTCTGGATGTCTTCATGGATGACTTTTCAGTATTTGGAGACTCATTCAGCTCCTGTTTTGACCATTTAGCACTTGTTCTGAAAAGATGCCAAGAGACCAACCTAGTTTTAAACTGGGAAAAGTGTCACTTCATGGTGACTGAAGAAATTGTCTTGGGCATAAAATTTCAACAAAGGAATAGAGGTGGATCAAGCTAAAGTGGAAGTAATTGAAAAATTACCACCACTTGCCAATGTAAAGGCAATCAGAAGCTTTCTAGGACATGCAGGATTCTATAGGAGGTTCATAAAGGATTTTTCAAAAATTTCAAAACCTCTAAGCAACCTGCTAGCTACTGACACACCATTTGTGTTTGACACAGAGTGTCTGTAGGCATTTGAAACCCTGAAAGCCAAGCTAGTCACAGCACCAGTCATTTCTGCACCTGACTGGACATTACCATTCGAACTAATGTGTGATGCCAGTGACCATGCCATTGGTGCAGTGTTGGGATAGAGGCATAACAAGCTTCTGCACGTCATTTACTATGCTAGCCGTGTTTTAAATGATGCACAGAAGAATTACACAACAAAAGAAAAAGAGTTACTTGCAGTGGTTTATGCCATTGACAAGTTTAGATCCTATTTAGTAGGTTCAAAAGTGATTGTGTATACTGACCATGCTGCTCTTAAATACCTACTCACAAAGCAGGATTCAAAACCCAGGATCATAAGATTAGTGTTGCTTCTGCAAGAGTTTGATATCGAAATAAAAGACAGAAGGACAAGAAATTGAAAGGAAGAAAGACAGATAAGAGATTGTAAGGACCAGGTGAGAAGGAAAAAACAGGGCTCCTAAAAAGAAAAAAAAATAATGGTGTTAAGACCGGGTTCCATATCATGCTCTGAGTATCGGGCTCTGAGAGCCCATTCAACTACTGACATTAAAGAAGCGTTGTTGGGAGCAACCCAATTTTACTTATCTATGTTAGTTTTATTTTCCATTGTTATTTTATGTTTTCTGTAGGTTGATGATCATGTGAAGTCACAAAAACAATTGAAAAAGTAGAAACAAACTGAAAAATAGAATGAAAAATAGCCCACCTGGAGGAGAAGCCTACTAGCGTTTAAACGCCAGTAAAGACAGCAGAATGGGAGTTAAACGCCCAGTCTGGCACCATTCTGGGCGTTTAACGCCAGAAATGGGCACCAGACTGGCGTTTAACGCCAGAAAAGGGCAAAAGTGGTGTTAAATGCCAGAAATGGCAGCAACCTGGCGTTAACGCCAGGATTGGCAGCAGAGGGCGTTTGCAGCCTAATTGGTGCAGGATGGGAATCCTTGACACCCTCAGGATTGTGGACCCCACAGGATTCCCACCAACCTCAACTCATCTCTCACTTCTTCACACCTTTTCATAATATCCTTCCCCAAATAACCTCCCAATCACCTCCATTACTCCTTCCTTTTCCACATCATAACCACCTAAAACCCTTGGCCGAAATAATCCACACACCTCCATCTCATCCATCTCTTCTTCTTCTCCTCCTTTCTTTATTCTTTTGCTTGAGGACGAGCAAACCTTTTAAGTTTGGTGTGGAAAAGCTCAGCTTTTCTTTTGTTTTTCAATAACCATTATGGCACTAAGGCGGAGAACCTCTAAAAGAGGAATGGAAAGGCGATTGCTTCCACCTTCGAGTCATGAGAGATGGAGAGATTCATCTCAAAGGTCCATCAAGACCACTTCTATGAAGTTTTGGCCAAGACTCCTCATTGAAGAGGACAAGCCATCACTAAGAAAAGGATGGAGCAAACAAGAGAGCCCACTCATGGACCTCAACAAGAGCATGAGGAAATTATCATCATGAAATCCCTGAGATGCCTCAAGGATGCATTTTCCTCCACAAAACTATTGGGAGCAATTAACACCTCCCTAGGAGAATTAAATTCCAATAGGAGACAACTAAGGGGACCTCCTTCATGAAATTAGAGAAGATCAAAGAGTCATGAGAGAGGAGCAACAAAGGCAAGGAAAGACATTGAGGAGCTCAAGCACTCCATAAGATCTTCAAGAGGAAGAACTAGCCGCCATCACTAAGTGACCCGTTCTTTAATCTCCTTGTTCTTATCTTCTATTTTTTCGAATTTTATGCTTTATGTTTATCTATGTTTGTGTCTTTATTACATGATCACTAGTGTCTTAGTGTCTATGCCTTAAAGCTATGAAAATGAATCCATCACCTCTCTTAAATGAAAATATTTTCAATTGAAAAAGAAATAGAAGTGCATGAATTTCGAATTTTAAAACAGATTAATTATTTTGATGTGGTGGCAATACTTTTATTTTTCTGAATGAATGCTTGAACAGTGCATATTTTTGAATTTGTTGATTCATGAATGTTAAAATTGTTGGCTCTTGAAAGAATGATGGGAAAAGGAGAAATGTTATCTGATGATCTGAAAAATCATAAAATTGATTCTTGAAGCAAGAAAAAGCAGCGAATAGAAAGCTTGCAGCAAAAAAAAGTGAAAAAAAAAAGAAAAAAGAAAAGCAAGCAGAAAAAGCCAATACCCCTTTAAACCAAAAAGCAAGGGTAATAAAAAGGATCCAAGGCTTTGAGCATCAGTGGATAGGAGGGCCCACAGGAATAAAATCCTGGCCTAAGCGGCTAACCAAGCTGTCCCTAACCATGTGCTTGTGGCGTGAAGGTGTCAAGTGAAAACTTGAGACTGAGCGATTAAAGTCGTGGTCCAAAGCAAAAAAAGAGTGTGCTTAAGAGCTCTGGACACCTCTAATTGGGGACTCTAGCAAAGCTGAGTCACAATCTGAAAAGGTTCACCCAGTTATGTGTCTGTGGCATTTATGTATCCAATGGTAATACTGGAAAACAAAGTGCTTAGGGTCACAGCCAAGACTCATAAAGTAGCTGTGTTCAAGAATCAACATACTTAACTAGGAGAATCAATAACACTATCTGGATTCTGAGTTCCTATAGAAGCCAATCATTTTGAACTTCAAAGGATTAAGTGAGATGCCAAAACTGTTCAGAGGCAAAAAGCTAAAAGCCCCGCTCATCTAATTAATACTGATCTTCATAGATATTTTTGGAATTCATTGTATATTCTCTTCTTTTTATCCTATTTGATTTTCAGTTGCTTGGGGACAAGCAACAATTTAAGTTTGGTGTTGTGATGAGCGGATAATTTATACGCTTGTTGGCATTGTTTTTAGTACATTTTAGTTAGTTTTTATTATGTTTTTATTAGTTTTTAAATAAAAATCACTTTTTGGACTTTACTATGAGTTTGTGTGTTTTTTTGTGATTTCAGGTATTTTCTGGCTGAAATTGAGGGACCTGAGCAAAAATCTGATTCAGAGGCTGAAAAAGGACTGCAGATGCTGTTGGATTCTGACCTCACTGCACTCGAAGTGGATTTTCTGGAGCTACAGAAGCCCAATTGGCACACTCTCAATTGCGTTAGAAAGTAGACATCCTGGGCTTTCCAGCAATATATAATAGTTCATACTTTGCTCGAGATTTGATGGCCCAAACAGGCGTTCCAAGTCAGCTCAAGAATTCTGGCGTTTAACTCCAGAACTGGCACAAAAGCTGGAGTTAAACGCCCAAACTGGCATAAAATCTGGTGTTTAACTCCAAGAAACGTCTCTACACATGAAAGCTTCAATGCTCAGCCCAAGCACACACCAAGTGGGCCCCGGAATTTGAATTTTACAATAAACACCCTAGCTTACTCATTTTCTGTAACCCTAGGTCACTAGTTTACTATAAATACTACTTTCAGTGATTCATATTGTACCTCATGACATTCTACACGTTTCTCATTGTATTTTCTATGGCATGAGTCTCTAAACCCCATTGTTGGGGGTGAGGAGCTCTGCTGTTCTTCATGAATTAATGCAATTACTACTGTTTTCCATTCTATTACGCTTGCTTCCATTCTAAGATATTCATTCGCACTTCAACTTGATGAATGTGATGATCCGTGACACTCATCATCATTCTCACCTATGAACGCGTCCCTGACAACCACCTCTGTTCTACCTTAGATTGAATGCATATCTCTTAGCCTCATGATTCAAATCAGAGTCTTCGTGGTATAAGCTAGAATCATTGTTGGTCATTCTTGAGATCCGGAACGTCTAAACCTTGTCAGTGGTATTCTGAGTAGGATCTGGGAAGGGATGACTGTGACGAGCTTCAAACTCGCGAGTGTTGGGCATAGTGACAGACGCAAAAGGATCAATGGATCCTATTCTGACATGATCGAGAACCGACAGATGATTAGCCGTGCGGTGACAGCGCATTTGGAACATTTTCACTGAGAGGACAGGATGTAGCCATTGACGACGATGATGCCCAACATAAAGCTTGCCATGGAAGGAGTCTTGCGTGCATGAAGAAGAAGACAGTAGGAAAGCAGAGGTTCAGAAGACAAAGCATTTCCAAAGCCTCAACCTGTTCTTCATTACTGCATAACAAGTATTTATTTCATGTTCTTTTACTTTTTACAATTAAATCTGAGAATTACTGATATCCTGACTAAGAGTTACAAGATAACCATAGCTTGCTTCAAGCCGACAATCTCCGTGGGATCCACCCTTACTCACGTAAGGTATTACTTGGACGACCCAGTGCACTTGCTGGTTAGTTGTGTGGAGTTACAAAAGTGTGATTGTAATTTCGTGCACCAGAGTTGCAGAAAGGTGTGCTATTTTATTAATCAGATGTTTTCAAAATGGTTTGAATTGAATAACAGGAAATTAAATTAGAGAATTTATGTAATTTAAATAAAAGCCTTGACTGGGAGTAGATTAGTTGGAAGCCCTATTCTTGTTGGAGTACTCTCAAGATTAATTGATAATTGAAGGTTGTTCTGTTTAGTTATCCCTTACTAGGCAAGAAAAAGTCAAACAAGTTGGAATGCTACTTCTATTCACAAGTTCCAACCTACACAATTAAAAGGGATTGGTGTCAGTGACTAGAGGGCAATTCAACATTAAACCCAATTACAATTCTTCTTTTTGAGCATTCCAACTCAAGGGTTCCTTTCAATCAACACCCCATCAAGTTAGGGAACTACTCGCTCATTGTGAATATAGAATTCATAACATAGGAAAGGGAATTAAAGAAAGACATGATAAATAGAAATCAAAGAAATCAATTAAAAATAAAAGTAATTCTTGTATTAATAAATTCTAAAATAATCCAATAGTAAAATTGAGTAAATTAAAGGACATGGAAGAGCAGAGACAAGTAAAGAAAACGAACTAGAATGAAGAAGTCTTGGTGAGGTAATAACTCTTCTCAATATCCCAAAAAGCAATAGAAATAAAAATCCTAAAAACTATGAATGTGTAGAGAGAAAACCTAGAGGAGGAGTAAAACTAGATCTAAAAACTAAAATTGTGTAGAATGAATGTTGTTGTTGGTTTCTGCATGTCCTCTGGCTCTAGTCTGCTTTTCTGGGCCGAAAACTGGGTCAAAACAGGGCCCAAAATTGCCCCCAGCGAATTCTGCAGATTATGCAGATTGCGCACGTCACGCGATCGCGTCATTCATGCGGCCGCGTCATTCGGCGTTTTTTCCTACCACGCGAGCACGTCGTCCACGCCTCCACGTCACTTGTGCTATTCCAATCCGCGCGGTCGCGTGAGCCATGCGGCCGCGTCACTTCTCGCTGGTCATCTCCTCAATTTTTTGTGTTCATTCCATTTTTGCAAGCTTCCTTTCCAATCTCCAATTCATTCATGCCCTATAAAGCCTGAAACATTTAACACACAGATCACGGCATCGAATGGAATAAAGGAGAATTAAAATACGTAATTAAAAGTCTCTAGGAAGCAAGTTTTTAATCATTTAATAATTTTAGGAAGGAAATATAAATTGCATGCTAATCATATGAATAAGTGGGTAAAGATCATGATAAAACCACACAATTAAACACATTATAAACCATAAAATAGTGTTTTATCAACCTCCCCACACTTAAACATTAGCATGTCCTCATGCTTAGTTGAAGGAGATAAAATAAATGAGTAGGAACATGTAAAACTCATGCAATGCAATGCAACCTATATATGTGAATGCAACTATATGATTCTTGTCCACTTGATCAATAGTAAATAAGCTCTTCAAAATAATTACAAATCAAATTCCACTAATTCAATTCTTATACAGTAAGAACAGATAAAAATACAAGAAGGTAGCTCATGAAAGCAGGGAACACAGAATTTTAAGCATTGAACCCACACTGATGATGTACGTACGCTCTAATCTCTCTAGTGTATAGGGCAATCACTCTATTCTTCTCTAATCATGCTCTCTAATTTTTGTTCTTCTCCTAACCAATCAACAATATTTAATATACCAATGCAAACATCATGAGGTCTTTTCAAGGTTGTAATGAGGCCAAGGTAATGGTAAGGATACATATGTGGCTAAGTAAGCTTATAAACTGAATCTTTAATTAACCCAAGCTTTAACATAACCTATATATATTCTTTATAACTTTAGAATTCATGCCTAGCTACCCAGAATTTCCCTTTCACATTCCATACTCGTGTATTAACTTTTTATTTTAATTTTATCATACATGCATTGATCTTTGAATTCTTAACTTAGCATTGGGGTAATTTTGTCCCCTTATTTATTTATTGAATATTTTTGATTTTCTTTTCATAAACATAAAAATAAACATAGCTTATCAATGCACATAGATTTTTTTAATTCTTATAGTTTCACATGAGTAGGTATCCAAATTCCCATTATATTAACACTAGCGGCTCAACAGGCACTATCGTGCCTGTTCAGCCGCTTTTCTATTATTTTTAAAAAATTAATTTTATTCTTTTGTTAATATATTATTCTCTCTTTAAATTTATTAGATAAGTATTTTTTATTTTAATATTGACGTGACCTTATTTATATCATATTTTATTAAAATTAAAATTACTATAAATTTTTTTTAAAATATTAAATTATAAAAGCTCGCAATAGAGAGATATATATATTATCAGAAAAAATATAGTTTAAAAAATGATAATAACATTATCCTAATTCAAAAAGAGTATACATAAACCAAAATATATGTTAGTTATTTACAAAAAATAATTTTTACTTAAATGTCATTAATATTTATATTTGTCTTCATATATTTTAAGTGGTAGGTCAAAATATGAATCTGAATATAAAGAGGCCTTCATTTTTTTATAAATAGTGAAAGATAGAAGAAATGTGAGTGCTTATTTTTTTTTGTTTTAAATATCAAACTGTAAGAATAATTAATAAAAAATAGGAGAGTATAAAAATTATATATTTAGAAAAAACCATTCATAATTCATCATACATCTCCTTATCAATAACTTTTCGAGTTTTGAAAAACTGTCAATTTATTGACCATAAAAATAATTATTTAAACACTTCAATATTATTCAATTAAAAATTATGTGTAACAAAATCAAAATATAAATTTAAAAATATTATTTACAAATTTAATATTTATAAACGTTATTAAGTAGTTTAATTATTTATTTTTAATAGTATTTAATTTGAGACCGACATAAAAATTTATATTCAAAAGACTCTTTATCTTCGTGCATAATTTCAATTGTTAAAAATATTTTATTTTTTTAAATTTTATATTTAATTTTTAAATTTTTTAATCTCATTATTTTTAAAATTTTTAATTTATATTTTTATTATATCCCCTTACTATATTAAACATTATTCTTTCTCTTACTATCTTTCTCTAAACACATACTTATCATTATCTGATCGCCATTATTATATTTCCTTGTTTTCCTTTCTCATTTTTTCCTTCTTCTTCCACCTTCTCTTCACCCGACCGTAATTAATTATTACCAAGTATTATTATCGTAATTTTTAATCTTGTCTATCACTTTGGTTTATAACCATCTATTATATTAACTTTTATGAGTTGTTGAAGTTTCGCTAAAAGAAGTAAGACATAAAGCATTTAAAATTTTTATCCAAATTATCAAATTAACTTTTAGAACGTATAAAATTTATAAATTTAAATTAAATAAGATATTAAACAAAAATTTAGTATGTTGTTATTATAGGTAACAAAATCAAAATAAAAATTTAAAAACATTATTTACAAATTAACTATTTATAAACGTTATTAAGTTTAGTTATTTATTTTTAATAGTATTTAATTTGAAGTCGAGATAAAAATTTGTATTTAAAACACTATTATTTATCTTCATGCATAATTCTAATTGATAAAAAATATTTTAATTTTTTTTAATTTTATATTTAATTTTTTTAAATTATCTTTAATTTTGTTATTTTTTCAAAATTATTAATTTATATTTTATTATATCCCTTTATTATATCAAACACTTTTTCTTATTATTATTCTTTATACACATACTTGTCATTGTCTCATTGCCATTATTATATTACCTTGTTCTCCTTTCTCATTTTTTTCTTCTCCTTCCACCTTCTCTTCACCCGACCGTAATTAATTATTACCAAGTATTATTATCGCAACTTTCAATTTTGTCTATCACTTTGATTTATAACTATCTGTTCTGTTAACTTTTATGAGTTATTGAAGTTTTGTTAAAAGAAGTAAGATATAAAGCATTTAATTTTTTTTTCAAATTATCAAAATTTGATGTCAATAATCCTAAAAAACAATATCAACATATATTACTTTTAACTAAAATAATAAAAAAATACATAATTGTAAGTTTTTAAACTAATAATTATAAATTTAAGTCGCAATTTAATATAGTACATTGGGACAAAAGGCAACCATTGCTATTCATATTTGACCGCTACTATCTAAGTTTTACATTTATATTATTGTGCACATTAATTTAAGTGCACTTTATTATTTTATTTTACATGTTTTGAAATAATGCCATTGTATTATAAGGAAGAGATTAACTTTCATAATCTAATGCGAATCTTTTTATTATTTTGTTTGTTATTTTGTTTGTTCATAAAATAGTTTTGAAAACTTTTAGATTTATCGTTCTGGTTTGCTTCTTATTAATCCTCACTTAATATACTCAAATTTAATGACTTTGATGGTGGTGAATTTTTGTAATTAGTTAAAAAATTTTAATTTATTTTCTCTCTCTACGATTTTGAACAAACTCAATTTTATTATTAAATAGTTTTTTAAATTTAGAATATTTTTAACCTTTTGTATAAAAATTAGACTTAATAAATTACCAAAATTCAAACCTATTCTCTTGAACTACTTTTTGATTGTATAATTGGAATTGTTTAAACGAAAGATCATTAGACCCCTAAAGTTTTTAAAGTAAAAGAAAAATACAATAAAATAAATTAATTAAAAAATCTATTAAAATAAAATGGTTTAAAATATATATATATATATATAATAATAATAATAATAATAATAATAATAATAATAATAATAAAAATTAAAACTTACATGGCTCGTTAGTTAGAAACATAGAGAGAAGAAAATAATTATAAAGGTTGAAACAATAAAAAATGTATAACATAGTTTTTATTTTGCCACATTTAAATAAAAAATAATATTATCTAATATAAAATAGATTAAAAATAAAAAAGAGATTAACAAAATCAATTAACAAAGTTTTTATATTGCTACATTTGTTGTGTTATATGTCGAACTAATAATTAATAAAAATAATATTATCCAATGTAAAATAGATTACAAATAAAAAAAAAGAAGTAAACAAAATATGTGTGAGAATTTTTCATTCTATTGATAGGTGTAGCCTTTTTTTATCTGTTATATGTTAATTATGTGACAAACAAATAATATAAAATTAACTAATTTTTTTGCAATACAATTTAGGAAATTAATAAATGTCAACCATAGTACTCTATATAATTAAATATCAAATCCAGTACTCTACATAATTAATAGCTTAGATAGTTTAGTAAATTAACATATTAATATTTTTAACGAATCTTTGATGGGTGCAAATTTTCTTGCGTCCTATATATATATATATGCCAATCATATAACTTAGTCAATATGCATAATAAATAATATTGTGGTAGACAAAATTAATAATTTAATTTACTTTCAAAGTAAATATTTATGTATTCAAATTTTGAACATAATACTCTACATAATTAATATTTTAAAAAATTTAAAAAATATTATTACAAAGTAATTTAAAAAAAATAAGTTAACAAAATATTTATGGAACTCTTTCATTCAATTAGTGATAGGTAAGGACATATAAAAAACATAAAACACATATCAAATAAAAAGAAACTGTTTTCTTTCTGCATCAAATTGATAAGACAAAAAAAAATATTTCTTTCTATATTAAATTGATAAAAAAAAGACATAGTAGTATTTTCATACGTCAAAAGTTGAGAATAAATTAAAAAGGCAGAGGAATGATTGAAAATATAGATTAGATAAGTAAACTAAAGAGAAGAAAAGATATAAGTGGATGTTTTATGTGAAAGTAGTAACCGCTGTAAAACTGAATGAAATTAACAACTGCAGTTGATGAAGGCAATGGAAGAAGATGAAGGCGAGAGTGTTAAAGAAAGAAGAATAACAGAACCGCAAGAAAAATACAAAAAAGTAAAAACTAAACTACTGAAAGGATAACGTACTCAAAACAAAAGGATATAAATTAAAATTAATATAAAATCAAACAAAATATGAACATGATAAAGAATGCGAAGACATTGACAGAACAAACTATATAAACTAAAACTAACATAGAATTAAACAAAGTATGAAGATATTAATAGAACAAACGATATAAATTAAAACTAACATAGAATTAAACAAAGCATGAAGATGATGAAGAATGTGAAGATATTGATATTCATACCAGTTCATTTTCTTTTTATTTATTAGCAATTTGCAGACTGTCTTACATTTTTTAAAACTTTCATTTTAGTAGGAAGTTATTGGATTTTTCAAAACAAATTTTATGTCTATTTTGTCCTTATAATTTAGTTTCCAAAATAGTTTATTGTAGGATTAATATAGTCCAAAAAATTAGACACCAAAGTCATAGTCAATTCTCTGTATTGACTCTATATATTGTTGTTAGACGTATAATATATATGAAAAATAATAAATTAAAACTTACATGGCTCATGAGATAGAAAAATAAAGAGAAGAAAATAATCATAAAGATTAAAACAATAAAAAATGTATAACATAGTTCTTATCTTGCCACATTTAAATGTTATATATCAATCTAATAAATTGATAAAAAAAAAGAAGATACAGTACTGTTTTCATACGTCAAAAGTTGGGAATAAATTAAAAAAACAGAAAAATGACTGAAAATATAGATTAGATAAGTAAACTAAAGAAAAGAAGAGATATAAGTGAATGTTATGCATAAAAGTAGTAACGGAATAAAATTTGTAAGTGCAGTGGATGAATGCAATGGAAGAGGATGGAGGCGAGAGTGTTGAAGGAAGGAAAAGAACCAAACAGCAAGAAAAATATAGAAAAGTAAAATCCAAACTACAGTGGATGGAGGCAATGGAAGATGTGTTGTTATATTTATAGAAGTAAAGAACTGTTTTCATTTTAGTGGGAAGTTAATAGAAGTAACAAAACTGTTTTCATTTTAGTGGGTAGTTATTTAACTTTTTTATGGGTTAATGATTTTTAATTAAAAACAAAAATGTATTTTTACTATTTTGTCCATAATTTTAGTTTGTAAAATAAATTATTTGAGGGCAAATGATGTCTACCAAAATTGGACACCAAACTATGGTATTACCTTTATATATTGGTATAGATGACACATTCCCTTATTATCTTTTGTTCCCACAATTTTTCATACTTAATTAGCACACATAATTCTATCTTAAGCTAACCAAAGATTCAATTTGGAATATACAATTGTTTTTTCCGCTAAAGGCTAGTAATGTGGTAAAATATAGAACAAATGGGATTTAAAGGCTCAAAGTGGCTAACAAAGGTAATTGAAAGGGTAGGTTTAATTTAGATAAGTGAGTTTAAACAAATAATGGCCTCAATCGTATGTAATCATACAAATATAATAAACATTGGACATATAGGATGAAACAAAATATAGATTACAATCATAGAGAAGTAAACACACAAGAATAAAATAATTATGGTTAAATAATGTAACAAACCTATTACTATGCAATTTATCCTATTCTACAAAAGAAAAACTAACTAAATATCCTAATTTATTGGTGTTTAGGGAAGAGAAATTACCTCTGGAAGTCAGGTACTGACCGACCTCCCCACACTTAAGGCTTTGCACGGTCCTCGGTACCATCTGTCAGGAACAAAGGTGGGCTGGTAGCAATATCTCCACAGTCGGGACCATCATGGCTTCCTGTGCTGGTAAAGGAAGTGGAGGCTGGGGTGTCTGAGTCCTTGAATTTTCCCATAATCAGCTCCTTGAGGTATGTGAATCGGTGCTTGTTACGGCGCTCTCTCATCTTAGCTTTGTGTTCCTGCCGATCCAACCTTTTGAGTATCTGATGGAGTAGTTGGTCTGTTGTAGGTGCTTGTGGTGTTGAAGAAGGAATTTCTTCAACCGGTTCAGTAGGATGGCTTGTGGTGGCTGGTGGAGATCTGATGTATTTCCCGTTAGGGACATACTGATCATCTCGTGGGAGCATGGCTTTGGTGTCCCCAGCTCTGTAGGAAATTCCGGCTGCTGAGACAAGATCTAAGACCAAGGCGGGAAAAGGTAAGTTGCCCGCAATTTGCACGTGTCCCATGGCATTCCGGATGTATCTTGGTAGGTTCAGAGGTTGGTCTGTAAGGATGCACCATAGTAGAACGGCCATGTCCGCAGTGAAGGAGGACTCGTGAGTGCTCGGAAAGACGTAATAGGACATGATCTGTGCCCATACGCGAGCCTCCAAGGTAAGTGCTGAAGCCGATATTCCCTTAGGGCGGGTACGATGGTATCCATAGATCCAACGGCTGCCAGGTAGTGCGATAACTCTGAGAACGGCGTCCCAGTCAAATTGGTACATCTGGCGCTTGAGTGTGGCTTCTTGAAAGGCGTCCAATCCTTCTGGAATAGGGGGAAGACCTAGAGCTTTTTGAATGGCCTCTTCTGTAATGGGGACTTGCTTCTGACGGACAAAGACAGACTGCAGGGTTGGCAGGTGGAAGTTGGAGTAGAACTCGACTACCGAAGAAAGATTGACCTGCCTCGGCTGTCTCTGTAGGAAACCCCATTGTCTTTGTGCAATTTGCGGCTCAACAAAGGTAGCAATATGGTTTGGAAGGAGAAGAAGGTATTCGTTGTTGTAACTCCTGTCTGCCAGGATGGGGAACATCTGCTCACAGTAGCGATTGGGAAATCGCGCAGTGTCCTTTGCTGGGAAGGCCCTTTCTTTATCATCAACCTTTATCATCCTCTTAGTTCTTTTTGTTGAGGGTTTAACCGCAGTTGAAGAGGGCTCTGCCACTAATGCTCTTTTTATTCCTCTTCTTGCTGGTGGTTTGGGAGTAGCTTTCTCTTTTCCTTTCTTGGCGGCCATCCTGAAAAGGGAAAAAAGAAAGTAACGTAAATTCAAAGAGATAGAGCAAGGAAAGAGGGTTGTATAAGTGATAAACAATGCACGGTAAAGAGGATGTTGTTAACACATGGTCATGACTACATGTGAAAAGTTCATCAATGGAAATATAGCAAGTGCATTGGAGGATCATTAAATGCAAGGGATTTATTGGCATGCAGGCAAAGGCATGAGTAGCATAGATCAAGCATTTAGTTAGTTGAATGTGTTATCACTCGTAACAAACTAGCCATCACGTCTGTATTGACAATTAAATTCAATTAATACATTAGTAAAGGGAATTTGTGAAAAGCAAGCATTGAATAGTAGAATAGAATAATGTAGAAAAATGCATGATGCCATATGGGCTTTTTCACAAACACATAGCATGCATGGTAAATAAGGTATAGAAAGTATTAAAGTGAACATGCAAGCAACCCTTTAAAAAAAAGTAATATATAATTGCCAAACAATTTTACAACAATCCACAAGCATATAATGAGAAATAATGACTCAAATAAATTTCCAACACCAAGTAAAAAGGAAAAAGAAAGAAAAAGAAAATATGGATAATGAAAGTAAAAAGAAAAGAAAAGAAGATAACATATAAAAATAAGGAGAATAATAGAAAAGTAGGGGGAAGAAGAAAAGAAAACCTCGTTAATGGAGGTGAGAGAGAGAGAGAGAGAGTAGAAAGTGAAAAACAAGGAAGAAGGAAGAAGGAAGAAATAAGGAGGAAAAAAGAAATAGGATTTAGGGAAAAGAAAGATAAGATAATTGGCAAATAAGGGAAGCTGTGCGGCGCAAGCGACGCGGTCGTGTGGGACACGCGGTCGCGCGACTTTCACTTATACTAATTGACGCGGTCGCGTCGGTCACGCGGTCGCGTGACCCGTTTTATGCTACTGGCGCGAGGGCAGCCTCGCACTTGCACAACTCTCTGTTCAAACTCTTATTGCGCCAAATGTTGGGTGACGCGATCGCGTGGGGCATGCGATCGCGTGAGTGGCCATTAGAAGGATATGACGCGGACGCATGAGCCATGCGTCCGCGTGGGAAGAATTGTGCGTTCAGCGCTAATCCAGCACCACTCTAGCACAACTTTCCGTCGTGCACCCTTTTCACGTCAAATTCCAGGGCACGCGGCCGCGTGAGTGACGCGGTCGCATGGGAGGCCAATGTTCCCACCCGACGCGGACGCGTCAGTGACGCAGTTGCGTGGGGCAATTTGTGCCATGGGAACGCCTCCAGCCACGCTCTCGCGTGACTCTCTGTTCGTTTTATTATTCCCTCCAATCACTTACGGCGCGGACGCGTCAATGATGCGGTCACGTCGCGTGAAATTTTTTTTTTAAATAAAAGTATGTAAATGCAGATGCGCAAAATGTACTAATAAAGAGAAGAGTTATTGAATAGGAAAACTAAGAATAAAGAAAAGATCGATCATACCATGTTGGGTTGTCTCCCACCTAGCACTTTGCTTTAACGTCCGTAAGTTGGACGCTCCACTTGCTCAGTCTTCGGCTATATGGGGATCTTCCAAGGGGAAGATCTCGAGCTCCTTGTTTTTCTCCATCCTCTCTCCATGGTACAGCTTTAAATGTTGTCCATTAACTTTGATAAGTTCAGAGCTTGAAGGATGACTTAGGTGAAAAACTCCGTACGGTTCGGCCTTCTCTACTCTGTATGGACCTTCCCATCTTGATCTCAACTTACCTGGCATGATCCTCAGTCGAGATTTGTAAAGGAGGACTAAATCCCCAGGTTGGAACTCTTTTCTCTTGATGTGTTGATCATGTACATCCTTCATCTTCTCCTTGTATAGTCTTGAGTTCTCATAAGCTTCTAGGCGAAGGCTTTCCAGTTCTTGCAGTTGCAACTTCCTTTCAGCTCCGGCTTTCTCAATTCCCATGTTGCACTCCTTTACTGCCCAAAAGGCTTTGTGCTCTATTTCAACAGGGAGATGACAAGCTTTTCCATAAACTAAGCGGAAAGGACTCATCCCAATGGGTGTTTTGTATACTGTTCTGTATGCCCAGAGTGCATCTTGTAGCCTGATGCTCCAGTCTCTTCTATGAGGTTTGACTATCTTCTGCAAGATATGCTTTATCTCTCTGTTTGACACCTCGGCTTGCCCATTAGTCTGAGGATGGTAGGCTGTTGCAACCTTATGAATTATCCTATGCTTTTTCATTAATCCTGTTAGTCTTCTGTTACAAAAATGGGTGCCTTGATCGCTCACGATCGCTCGTGGTGATCCAAAGCGACAAATAATGTGATTTCTCACAAAAGAAACAACAGTGATAGCATCATCAGTGCGGGTAGGAATTGCTTCCACCCATTTGGAAACGTAATCCACAGCTAACAATATATAAAAATAACCATTAGAATTTGGAAATGGACCCATGAAGTCAATGCCCCAAACATAAAAAATTTCACAGAAAAGCAAAATTTGTTGAGGCATCTCATCCTTCTTGGATATATTACCAAATTTTTGGCATGGGAAACAAGACTTACAAAATTCAGCAGCGTCCCTAAAAAGAGTAGGCCACCAGAATCCACCGTCTAAGATTTTTCTAGCTGTTCTTTGAGGGCCAAAATGTCCCCCACTTTCAGATGAGTGACAGGCCTCTAAGATGGACTGGAATTCTGATTGAGGCACACATCGTCTAATTACCTGGTCAGCGCCACATCTCCATAAATACGGGTCATCCCATATATAATATTTAGACTCACTTTTTAGCTTGTATCTTTGATGCTTCGAAAATTTTGGAGGAATTATACGGCTAACTAGATAATTAGCTACAGGTGCATACCAAGGGACTACCTCAGATACTGCTTGCAGGTTATCAAATGGGAAATTATCAGCTATAGGAGTGGGGTCATCTGTAATGTGCCCAAGGTGACTCAAGTGGTCTGCCACTAAATTCTGGTTACCACTCCTATCCTTAATTTCCAAATCAAATTCTTGTAATAGCAGTATCCAACATATAAGCCTTGGTTTGGACTCCTTTTTAGCTAATAGATACTTTAGAGCTGCGTGGTCTGAGTACACTACTACCTTCGTACCAAGTAAATAGGCTCAGAATTTATCCAGAGCAATAACAATAGCAAGAAGCTCTATCTCCGTAGTAGTGTAATTGGACTGAGCGGCATCTAAGGTTTTAGACGCATAAGCAATAACAAAGGGGTCCTTACCTTCACGCTGAGCCAGTGCCGCTCCTACTGCATGGTTGGAGGCGTCGCACATTATTTCAAATGGCTGGCTCCAGTTTGGTCCTCTGACAATTGGAGCTTGAGTCAGGGCGGTCTTCAGCTTATCAAACGCTTGTTTGCAATCCTCACTGAACTCGAACTCAATATCCTTCTGCAGTAGTCTAGATAAGGGAAGTGCTACCTTACTGAAGTCCTTAATGAATCTCTTGTAAAAACCTGCATGGCCAAGGAACGAACGGAATTCCCTCACAGAGGATGGGTAAGGTAAACTAGAAATAACATCCACCTTTGCTGGATCTATAGAAATGCCAGTATTAGACACAACATGTCCTAGTACAATACCTTGTTTTACCATAAAGTGACATTTTTCAAAATTTAATACAAGGTTTGTACTGACACATCTATCTAATACTCTAGATAATCCATCTAAGCAAAGGATAAAGGAATCGCCATATACACTAAAATCATCCATAAAACTTCTATACAGTCCTCAATAAGATCAGAGAAAAGACTCATCATGCACCTTTGGAAGGTAGCTGGTGCATTGCACAAGCCAAAGGGCATTCTCTTGTAAGCATAAGTCCCAAAAAGACATGTGAAAGTGGTCTTTTTCTGATCCTCAGGACCTATATAAATCTGGAAATAACCTGTGTAACCATCTAAAAAACAATAATGTGATTTACCTGACAGGCGATCCAGCACTTGATCAATGAATGGAAGAGGATAGTGATCCTTACGAGTGGCCTGGTTGAGGCGTCTGTAGTCTATGTAGACCTTCCAGGCGTTCTGAACTCTGGTTGCCATGAGATCTCCATGCTCATTCTTCACTGTAGTGACTCCAGACTTCTTGGGCACCACTTGTACTGGGCTTACCCATTCATTGTCTGAAATGGGGTAGATGATATCTGCCTCCAGTAGTCTGGTCACCTCCTTCTTGACAACCTCTAAGATAGTGGGGTTCAGTCTTCTCTGGGGTTGATGGACAGGTCTTGCTCCCTCTTCTAAAAATATCCTATGCTCACAGACTTGAGGGTTGATGCCTACTATGTCTGCCAAACTCCAACCAATTGCCTTCTTGTGCATCCTCAGCACACTAAGTAACTGCTCTTCCTGTTGAGAAGTGAGTTCCCTTGCAATGATAACTGGAAACTTTTGCTCGTCTTCAAGGTAAGCATATTTGAGGTGTGGAGGAAGGGGTTTTAATTCTAACTTCTGATCATGGTCAGGCTCTGGGTTGTCTGGAGCTGGTAACAATGGTAAAGCACTGTCATTATCCTCCGAGAATGTCCCCACACTTGGACCTTGTCCTATGTACTTCTCTTCAAATTCCTTCTGGTGAACTTCAGCCACAGTTTCATCTATGATGTCACACTGGAGGATAGAATGATCCTCCGGAGGATGCTTCATAACTCCATTCAGATTGAAGATTACTACTCGGCCATCTATTTCAAAACTGTATGTTCCTGAAAAAGCATCTAATTTGAACTTCGAGGTCTTCAGGAATGGTCTTTCGAGTAGGATTGATGATGGCTTCTCTGAGTCATTTTGGGACATCTCCAGGATATAAAAATCAATGGAAAATGTGAACCCCTTAATGCCCACTAATACATCTTCAGCAACTCCAGCCACTGTAACAATGCTTTTATCTGTTAACACAAAATGAGCTGCCGACCTTTTTAAGGGAGGGAGCCTCAAAATATCATATATAGACAAAGGTATTATACTCACACATGCTCCTAAATCACACATGCAGTCAGAAAATACTACACCACCAATAGTACAATTAACCATACATGGACCAGGGTCACTACACTTTTCAGGTAAACCTCCCATTAAAACAGATATCGAACTTCCTAAACGAATAGTTTCTAATTCATTAATTTTGTCTTTATGTATATATAAATCTTTTAGAAACTTTGCATATTTAGGTACCTGTTGAATAACATCAAAAAGAGGAACAGTTACCTCAACCTTTTTGAATATCTCTACCATTTTGGGATCAGGTTCCAGCTGCTTCCTGGGCTTCTTTGCAAGTTGTGGAAATAGAATGGGAGTGGTGTCTTCTGCAGTGTCTGCGCCCTTTGGTGCTTCCTTCTGTGGTTGAACTTCTTCTTTTTCAGCCATGTCCTGTATGTCCTCTTCCTCTTCAACATCTTCTATTTCCACTACCTCTTCAGCTGAGGCATGTTCTGGTGGGCTTGGCTCCTTCTGATTCCTCTCCTGCAGTGTGGTTTTGGACCTTTGGGTGATGGCATTAATGCCACCCTTTGGATTGGGTAATGGTTGAGAGGGGATTCCACTGGAGCTCAAAGGCTGGTTATTGAAGTTATTCATTGATCCAATCTGTGAGACAAGAGCTTGTAAAGTAGAGTTCAGACCATTTAGTGTAGCATAAAGGTTATTTTCCATGGTCTGTTGTCTCCGATCAATAGATTGTAGTAAGTCGTCATTAGAAGATGAAGAAGGATAAGTAATTTGAGAGGTCTGCTGTTGGGTATTCTATGGTCCTTAGGATTGCCTCAGATGAGGTGCTCTGTAAGGCTGGTTCTGGTTCTGCTGCCTGTTGTTGTTATTATTCCACCTCTAATTTCCCTGATTGTCTCTGCCTCCTCTGTTGTTGTTGTCCCTCCAATTCTGGTTAGAATTGTCCTGCCATCCATGGCTGTAATTGCCACCCTGATTGTACCCTTGGTTGGGGCGGTCATAGAAGTTATGAGTGGCTGCCACGGTGTTGTCTTCCTGCTGGAGCTGCGGACATTCATCAGTATAATGGCTATAATCAGCACAGACTCTGCAAACTCTCTGTGGGACTAACTGTTGGCATTGATGTGGTGGAGAAGGTTGAGCTTGCTGAACTTGTTGTTGATTCAATTGCATCTGCTTCAGCAAGTTGGTCATTTCACAGATACTCTGAGTTAGAGCAGCAGTCTCTCTACTAGAGGATACTTCTACAACGGTTTTTGAATGGCCTCGTTTCCGCCTGTGATTTCGAGTAGATTCAGCTATGTCGCTGATCAATTGCCATGCCTCATCAGTGGTCTTATACTTTTTCATAGACCCATTTCTAGCACTTTCCAATGTGGTCTTATCTTGGGGCCTCATGCCCTGTGTGACGTAACCGAGTAACACTATCTTGTCAATCATATGGTGGGGGCATGCTTCCAGAAGATTATTGAAGCGCTCCCAGTATTCATAGAGAGTCTCAGATTTGTCCTGAACAATCATGGAAATGTCTTTCCTCAGTTTATCAGTAACTTCCGCTGGAAAGAACATTTCCAAAAATTATCTTCTAAGTGTATCCCAGTTAGATACAATTGCTACGGGTTGAGTGTAGTACAACTCTCTTGCCTTTCCCTCAAGAGAAAACGGGAAAGCTTTCAACAAAATTGAAGTTTCATCTACACCATCACGCCTGACAGTAGAACAGGCTGCTTTAAAATCTCTCAGGTGTTTGATAGGCTCTTGAGTAGGTAAGCCATGAAACTTGGGCATCAAATTGAGCAGTGCAGTCTTTATTTCAAAGTCTGTAGCCACCGCTGGGTGATGCGCTTGAAACGGTTGCATTGTAAAATCAGGGGCTCCAGCCTCTTGGATAGTAACTCTCCTAGGTGCTGCCATGTCACCTACACATAAATCAACCGAATCAGTAGAACGGGGGCTGGTTTCTTCCTCAAATGACGTTTCAGATCCGCCCTCAGAGAGGACTAACAGACGCCGAGCTTGCCTTATTCGTGAAATAGTTCTTTCAATGTCAGGATCGAATACTGGCAAGCTTGGATCAGGAAGTGAACGCGTCATCTAACGAAAGAAACAAGCAGCTCATAGTAGCAAGATAAAATAAAATACAAATAAATAAATTCCAATCAATAACTTAGCACTCTATTGCAACTCCCCGGCAACGGCGCCAAAAATTGACGTGGCAGAAATTGGCGAGTAAAGAATTGTTATAAGATATGCGTTGCAAGTATAGTTCTTAACCAACCAGAAATCTGCTTATCAATTTAGAAGGGTGTCACAAAAATTAAAATTAAAATATTGGGAGTATGAATCCCAGGTCGTCTCCCAACGAGTTGCAGAAAGGTGTGCTATTTTATTAATCAGATGTTTTCAAAATGGTTTGAATTGAATAACGGGAAATTAAATTAGATAATTTATGTAATTTAAATAAAAACCTTGACTGGGAGTAGATTAGCTGGAAGCCCTATTCTTGTTGGAGTACTCTCAAGATTAATTGATAATTGAAGGTTGTTCTGTTTAGTTATCCCTTACTAGGTAAGGGAAAGTCAAACAAGTTGGAATGCTACTTCTATTCACAAGTTCCAACCCACTCAATTAAAAGTGATTGGTGTCAGTGACTAGAGGGCAATCCAACAATAAACCCAATTACAATTCTTCTTTTTAAGCATTCCAACTCAAGGGTTCCTTTCAATCAACTCCCCATCAGGTTAGGGAACTACTCGCTCATTGTGAATGTAGAATTTATAACATAGGAAAGGGAATTAAAGAAAGACATGATAAATAGAAATCAAAGAAATTAATTAAAAATAAAATTAATTCTTGTATTAATAAATTCTAAAATAATCCAATAGTAAAATTGAGTAAATTAAAGGACATGGAAGAGTAGTGCCAAGTAAAGAAAACGAACTAAAATGACGAAGTCTTGGTGAGGTAATAACTCTTCTCAATATCCCAAAAAGCAATAGAAATAAAAATCCTAAGAACTATGAATGTGTAGAGAGAAAACCTAGAGGAGGAGTAAAACTAGATCTAAGAACTAAAATTGTGTAGAATGAATGTTGTTGTTGGTTTTTGCATGTCATCTGGGTCTAGTCTGCTTTTCTGGGCCGAAAACTCGGTCAAAACAGGGCCCAAAATCACCCCATCGAATTCTGCAGATTATGCAAATCGCGCACGTCACGCGATCATGTCATTCATGGGGCCGCGTCATTCGGCATTTTGCCCTGCCACGCGAGCGCGTCGTCCACGCCTACGCGTCACTTTTGCTATTCCAATCCGCGCGGTCGCGTGAGCCATGCGGCCGCGTCACTGTGATTTCCTCTCTTTCTCGCGGTCGCTGAGCCATGCAGCCGCGTCACTTCTCGCTGGTCATCTCCTCAATTTCTTGTGTTCCTTCCATTTTTGCAAGCTTCCTTTCCAATCTCCAATTCATTCATGCCCTATAAAGCCTGAAACACTTAACACACAGATCACGACATCGAATAGAATAAAGGAGAATTAAAATACGTAATTAAAAGTCTCTAGGAAGCAAGTTTTCAATCATGTAATAATTTTAGGAAGGAAATATAAATGCATGCTAATCATATGAATAAGTGGATAAAGATCATGATAAAACCACACAATTAAACACATTATAAACCATAGTGGTTTATCAATGCTATTTCATTTTGATGGAGAATATGGCCAAATATTAAGTTTGGCATCTGCATACACATTAAATTGCAGATAAATCAATTTTGTTCATAAAATCAAATGTATGAATAGAAGGATTGACGTTAGGGTTTTTGCCAGTAAAGAATGTCATAAAAACAGTCGCGTTGTAGATATAGTCTCTAAACCGACAGAAATCCCTTCGTACAAACGTTTTGGTTGTCACAAGTAACAAACCCCTTTGAAATTGATAACCGAGTATTCAAACCTCGGGTCGTCTTCTCAAGGAATTGCAGGCAGGTATGTTCTTATTATTGGTTATGAAGATTGTAAACTCGGGGGTTTTGAGAAATTTGGAGTTTGGGCAATGTGCATAGGTATATTTTCAAGCAATAAAAATTAATAAATAACTGTAAAATAAACTCTTGGCAAGGTATGAAGAACTGGAGGTCCTATCCTAGTTATCCTTATCAATTGTGATGAGAATTGGATTCTTCCCCCACCTTATTAACCTCTAACTATGAAGGTAAGTTAAGTGGACAAATTAATTCCAATTTTCAATTTTCAATCAACAATGAGTTTGATAACTCAAGAGTTACCAATCTCTCAACCAAAGCCAAAAGAGAGAAATTCTACTTGAATGGAAATAATTTGGATAAACACAGGGCATTAATAAATTAAAGAGAACAATCATGAGTCTGAAATACTTCGAATTATATTAAATAAAATGCTCAAATCATAACATGGGAATTCATAAATTAAATTGGAAAAAGAAAAATAAATAAAAATAAAGAACCTGGGATTGAGTGTCACTCCTATAACTAAGAGAAGTCCTAAATCCTAATCCTAAGAGAGAGGAGAGAACCTCTCTCTCTAAAAGCTACATCTACTCCTAAAATTGTGAATTATGAGAGCCTCCTCATGAATGGATGCATTCCTTCACTTTATAGCCTCTAATCTGTGTTTTCTGGGACGCAAACTGGGTCAGAAATAGCCCAGAATTCGCTGGTTGCGAATTCAAAACGCGCTGATTTCCGTCAGTGCGATGCGGCCGCATGGATCACGCAGTCGCGTCGCCTAGCATCCAGGAAACTATAATATATTATATATCAAATCAAAGCCCCAGACGTTAGCTTTCCAACGCAACTGGAACCGCATTGTTTGGACCTCTGTATCTAAAGTTATAGCCGTTTGAGTGCAGAGAGGTCAGGCTGGACAGCTTAGCAATTTCTCCAACTTCTTGCATTCCTTCCACTTTTGCATGCTTTCTTCCCATCCTCCAAGCCATTCCTGCCTTATAATATCTGAAAACACTTAACACACATATCAACGCATCTAAAGGTAATAAGAGAGGATTAATAATAAGCAAATATAAGATCAAAGAAGCATGTTTTCAATCAAAGCACATAATTAGGAAGGTAAATGTAAAACCATGCAAATAGTATGAATAAGTGGGTAAAGAGTAGATAAAAACCACTCAATTGAGCACAACATAAACCATGAAATAGTGGTTTATCAACCTCCCCACACTTAAACACTAGCATGTCCTCATGCTAAGCTCAAGAGAAGCTATAAAGATGAAGAGGAATGGTATGAAATGCAACCTATAAATGCAACTACATGCTAAATGCTTTTACTTACTTGGTTAAGAGTAAATAAGTTCTCCAAGACAAATACAAACCAATTTCCACTAATTCAAATCAGACAATAAAAAGCAAGTGAACTTGTAAGAAGACAGCTCATGAAAGCAGGGAACATAGAATTTAAGCGTCCCCTCACTGGAAGTGTATATCACTCTAATCTCTCAAGTGTATAGGGTTATTCACTCTACTCTTCTCTAGTCATACTTTCTAAACCTTGTTCTTCATCTAACCAATCAACAAAAATTTAGCATACAAATGCAAACATCATGAGGTCTTTTTCAAGGTTGTAATGGGGCTGAGGTAAGGGTAAAGGTATATATATGGCCAAGTGAGCTTTATAAATTGAATCTTTAATTAACCTAAGCTTTCACCTAACATATATATACTCTATATAACTTTAGTTCATGCTTAGCTACCCATAATTCCCACTTTTATATGATTCCCATACTCAGGTACCTTTTTCTTTTTAATCTATCACATGTGCATTGATTTTTCATTAACTTAATCATTGGGGTAATTTTGTCCCCTTATTTATTTTATTATATATATATTTTTTCTCTTTTTTTTTTTTATAAACTTAATCATAAAAGCAAACATAACTTATCAATGCACATGGATTCTCCATTATTTTTCTATTTTGGTTTTTTATGAGTAGGTTTCCAAATTCCCAATATTCAAATAAATTATAAACATGACACATTCCCTTATTAACCCAAGTTCCCACAATTTTCCCACACTTATTTGATACACAATCTCTATCTTAAGCTAACCAAAGATTCAATTGGGATAATTAATTTGTTTTCCGCTTAAGGCTAATGATGTGGTAAAATATAGAACAAATGGGGATTAAAAGGCTCAAAGTGGCTAACAAAGGTGATGTAAAAGGTAGGCTTATTTGGGATAACTGAGCTAATAACAAATAATGGCCTCAATCATATGCAAGCATGTAAATATACTAAATAATGGACATATAGAATGGAACAAAGCAAAGATTGCAGTTATAGAGAAGAAAACACACAAGAATAAAAATTTTATGGTTAAATAATGTAACTATATAAATAAGCTCAAATCTCACAGGTTGTGTGTTCTTTGGCTCAAAAACCATGTTCCGAATACAACTTCAAACAAGTTTTAACATAAAATTTTTTCAATTTAAATTAGTGAAATTTTTCAAAGATAGGGTCTTAAAAGAATTTTATTACTTTAACCAAGTAGTAACTAAATGCATAAAATCAAACAAATATGCAAATGCAACAATGAACTAACAAATAAAATAAAATATTGGTGTTGAAACAGAAAGCTACTAACCCATGGAGATCGGTATCAACCTCCCCACACTTAAAGATTGCACCGTCCTCGGTGCATGCGAAGATGTGCAAGTGGACGGGTTGCTTCAACTGATGCTCTTCTCATCAAGGAATGTGCGTAGGAACTTGTTTGTCTCTCCCATTAAGAAGCTTTTCCTCTCCCTTTGTGGTGGCCATCCTGAAAGAAGAGGGAAAAGAAAAAGTAACCCAAAAAAGATAGAAAATAAATAAATAAAATTTGGGTGTTAATGCCAGATAATAAGGGTCTCAATTACATGGTAGCTACAACATGCAAGTGAGAAAATAATAGAAGTACATGGCAGAACAAGAGTGCAAAAATTTGCAACAATGGGAGGAGAGAGTGGGTAATGAAAGACAATATAAGTTCGTGGCAATGCAAATGTAGTGCAAGTATTATAAAAGATTGGCATTGGCAGATAATTAATATCATCCCACAGTGTAAAACAAGTTATTAAGCACCAAAGTAATTCAAGAAAAGATGTAACAGTTGAATAAGAACTTTTGAACACCAAAATTAATAAATTTAAAAAAAATAAAAATATGCAATGAATGAAAGTATGCAAATAAATTAAATAAAATAGAATGGGAGTGAGAGAAAATAAGAGAGGAAGAAGAAAGAAATAAGAAAAGATAAGAGAATAAGGATTCGGAGAAGAAAAGATAAGAAAATTGGCACTAAACTGGATAGGTTGTGCGACGCTGGCGACGCGGTCGCGTGGGTGACGCGGTCGCGTGGTGCGCAATAAGGTTAGGCGACGCGGACGCGTGGGGCACGCGATCGCGTGACTTGATTTGTGCTAGTGGTGCGAGTGCAGCCTCGCGGTCGCACAACTCTCTGTTCAAAACTTAGTATTGCCAAAACCTGGGTGACGTGATCGCGTGGGGTACGCGATCGCGTGAGTGGCCATCATGGGGATATGATGCGGACGCGTGGGGCACGCATTCGCGTGGTGAGGCTTGGGCTTTCAACACGATTCCAGCCCAACTCCAGCTCAACTTTCGGCCATGCACCCTTTGACGTCGAAATCCAGGTCACGCGGCCGCGTGGGGCACGCGATGGCGTGGGAGGCCAGTATTCCCCTGCGACGCGGACGCGTCAGCGATGCGGTCGCGTGGGATGAATTGTGCCACTGGCACGCCTCCAGCCTTGCTCCAGCGTGACTCTCTGTTCGTTTTTATTTTCTCTTCTCTCCTTGCGACGCGGACGCGTCGCTGATGCAGTCGCGTCGCGTGCTCGCTTTTTTTTTTTTAATCTGAAAAATGCAGAATGCAGTGTTAATATGAATGTGATGCAAAACTCCAGGTTCAATATAATAAAATAAAATAAAATTCAAAAATAAATAAAACTAAGTAATGAAAAGGGAACGATCATACCATGGTGGGTTGTCTCCCACCTAGCACTTTTAGTTAAAGTCCTTAAGTTGGACATTTGGTGAGTTCCCTGTTATGGTGGCTTATGCTTGTATTCATCCAGGAATCCCCACCAGTGTTTGTACTTCCAGTAACCTCCGGGGTCCCAAACTAAGCATGTAAAGCCCTTAAGAAGCTTCAAACAGATTCTTAGGCTCCCGGGGTGACAAATGTCATAGCAGATTCCAGGATCCCAAATCTTACTTTTACACCCATTCATGTCGGGATCTGTATTTTTCCAACTGGGTGATAAGTGATTTGAATTCTCACTGCAGCTACCAAACAGCGTCCTAGACCCATTCAGTTGAGCTTTATACCAACCCTTGCGTTTGAACTTAAGGCTTCCAACTATGATGAACCTTGCAGGACAATTCTTACCACTGGCCATCTTCCTCTTACTCTTAATATCACAAAGAGCTCTAAGTTGACCATCCGTCTCCAGTAGCCCATATTCAAGTGGGATTAGAAAGCTATGGGATATGAATTTTACCCACTTGAATGTTGTGAAGGATGATGGCAACTTAGGGGGGAGGTATTTTTAATGAAATTGCAAGTTCCACTCCCTTGTGCTCTTCTCTGATAATTACCACCTCTTTGCAAGCTTCTTCAATTTCAACCTCTTCCTCTTGGCAGCTTTCTTTCAATTTAATCTCCTCTTCATTGCTTTCCAAGGGCATGGGAGGTTGTGCTTCTTCTTCTTGAATCTCCATCTCTTGATCAACCTCTTCCAAGTCTTCAACTATGATATGCTTTGGAGGTTGTACACCCTCCTCAGCATCAATTTCAACCGTCTCGAAAGGAGGCTCTATGACTGGACTTTCCCATGGAGGTTCTGCATCTCCTAAGTCTTCAACCACTTCTTCTTCTTCTTGAACAATGACAGCTTCTTCTACTTGTTCTAGTACGAATTCATTCTCTGTCTTGTCCACTGGGGTTTCTGGTATCTCCTTCATGCTATGTTCTTCACTAGACTGTCCACATGGGGCTGTGGCTGATCCTTGTATATTTAAGCGTCTAGAAGCCCATTGAATTAATACTTGCCCCAGTTGTTGAGTGGTTGCCTGAAATCGATCCACTGTTTCCTTGAGACGATCCTTTGCCTCTTGATGCACTCGGCTTTCATAAATAGGATCATAGTGCTCTTGGATTGATGGATATGGAGATGGTGAATATTGAAGTGGTGGTTCTTGTGAGTAGTTGGGTTGGAATTGGGGTGGTTCTATATATGGTTCATATGGCTCATAAGGTGGTTGGTATGGTGGTTGAAGATTAGGGTCATATGGAGGTGAATGGCGGAAAGGGGCTTGTGAGTTTGGTGGTCCAAAGTTATGTTGAGGAGAGGGTTCATAGGCATATGGTGGTGGTTGTTGATAATCAAAAGAGTGCTCACCATAGCCATTGCCTTGATATGCATCACAGAATGGTTGTTGATAGTCCATTGGAGGTGGTTGTTGCCATGAGGGTTGATTAAATCCTTGTGGCTCCTTTCATCTTTGATTGTTCCAACCTTGATGCCTGTTCTCATTGTAATTTCTTCTTCCTGCAACATTATTGTAACCAGACTCATAGCCAAAGGGGTGAGAGTTCATAGTAGCAAAATAAAAATTAAAAATGAAAATAAAAATAAATTTAAATTAAAAGGTTATTTAAATTTTGAATTTGAAAATTAAATTTTGAAATTTGAAATTTGAAATTTTGAAATTTGAATTTTGAAATTTGAATTTTAAATTTTTGAAATTTGAATTTTTGAAATTTGAAATTTGAAATTTGAAAATTTTTAAATTTAAATTTTGACAATTTTTAAATTTGAATTATGAAATTTGATTTTTGAAATAAGATAAGATAAGATAAAAATTTTAAAAATAAAAATCTGAAAAAAAATTTTTTTTTTTCGAAAAAAATTAATTAAAAATATTTTTGAATTTAATGAGGAAAGAGAAAAACAATAAAATGACACTAAATTTCAAATTTTTAGATGAAAAAAAGAAAACAACTAAGAACAGCTTGAAGATCAAGATGAACACTAAGAACAAATTTTTGAAAAAAAATTTTTTTTAATAACTAAATAAAAACCAATAACCTCTTAATTTACGAAAAAGCAAAAATAAAAACAAATAAACAAGCAAAAATAAAAAAATATTTACAATAACCAATAATAAGGCACACGTTTGCAATTCCCCGGCAACGGCGCCATTTTGACGTTAAGATTTTTGCCAGTAAAGAATGTCATAAAAATAGTCGCGTTGTAGATATAGTCTCTAAACCGACAGAAATCCCTTCGTACAAACGTTTTGGTTGTCACAAGTAACAAACCCCTTTGAAATTGATAACCGAGTATTCAAACCTCGGGTCATCTTCTCAAGGAATTGCAGGGAGGTGTGTTCTTATTATTAGTTATGAAGATTGTAAATTGGGGGGTTTTGAGAAATTTGGAGTTTGGGCAATGTGCACAGGTATATTTTCAAGCAATAAAAATTAATAAATAACTGTAAAATAAACTCTTGGCAAGGTATGAAGAACTGGAGGTCCTATCCTAGTTATCCTTATCAATTGTGATGAGAATTGGATTCTACCCCCACCTTATTAACCTCTAACTATGAAGGTAAGTTAAGTGGACAAATTAATTCCAATTTTCAATCAACAATGAGTTTGATAACTCAAGAGTTACCAATGTCTCAACCAAAGCCAAAAGAGAGAAATTCTACTTGAATGGAAATAATTTGGATAAACACAGGGCATTAATAAATTAAAGAGAACAATCATGAGTCTGAAATACTTCGAATTATATTAAATAAAATGCTCAAATCATAACATGGGAATTCATAAATTAAATTGAAAAAAGAAAAATAAATAAAAATAAAGAACCTGGGATTGAGTGTCACTCCTAAATCCTAATCCTAAGAGAGAGGAGAGAACCTCTCTCTCTAAAAGCTACATCTACTCCTAAAATTGTGAATTATGAGAGCCTCCTCATGAATGGATGCATTGTCCCACTTTATAGCCTCTAATCTGTATTTTCTGGACCGCAAACTGGGTCAGAAATAGCCCAGAATTCGCTGGCTGCGAATTCAAAACGCGCTGATTTCCGTCACTGCGACGCGGCCGCATGGATCACGCGGTCGCGTCACTTAGCGTCAGGGAAACTATAAGATATTATATATCAAATCGAAGCCCCGAACGTTAGCTTTCTAACGCAACTAAAACCGAGTCGTTTGGATCTATGTAGCTAAAGGTATAGCCGTTTGAGTGCAGAGAGGTCAGGCTGGACAGCTTAGCAATTTCTCCAACTTCTTGCATTCCTTCCACTTTTGCATGCTTTCTTCCCATCCTCCAAGTCATTCCTGGCTTATAATATCTGAAAACACTTAACACACATATCAAGGTATCTAATGGTAATAAGAGAGGATTAATAATAAGCAAATATAGGATCAAAGAAGCATGTTTTCAATCAAAGCACATAATTAGGAAGGTAAATGTAAAACCATGCAAATAGTATGAATAAGTGGGTAAAGAGTAGATAAAAACCACTCAATTGAGCACAAGATAAACCATGAAATAGTGGTATATCAAGGATCATACATTGTTTTATTTTAGGAATTTATGGTATAAAATAAAATGTTTCTTATAATGAAGGTACCAATTGTGATGGATTACTTGCATTTTACATTGATCTCTTAGCAAGGGACAAGTTTTGTGTTCACCAAATCTTGGTTTACTATTTAAGGAGCACAATTATTTATTTATGAATAAGGAACATGTTAAATTGTTTAAATGCCTATCACCACACCACCGTGCCACTTTTGAATCATAAGGCTCACTATTTTGTTGATTTAATTGAATAGGAAAAAGAAGATTGAGAAGAGGACAAAAGAGGAGGAAAGGCATGGTTATGACAAGCCAAGGGAGGGTGATCACATGTGCTTAGAGAAGCGTGCCCCTTGGAAAACAAAATCTGCATGTATGCACACTTGGAGACCGAACCTCATGCATCCAATGGGGAAAGAATCCTTGTCAACCTTCAACTATGCATGCAAACCATTCATCTCATGAGTTTCCCATAATGTTTAGCTCAATCCTCACCCTTTATGTTCTTAACCGAATTGCTCCCTTCAAGTGTGTTTTTGTTTAAAACCTTGATGCCTTGTCTATAAATAGTTTGAGACACTTCATGAACTACACATTCATACAAGCTTTCCTCACATCTGTAAGCCTTTGTTTAACCTTTCACTTATCTGAAAACATGTTCAGCACCCCTCTTCCCTAAATAGCACATCATTTTCCCTTCTTTTCACAACAAAACCGAACCTCACCCAAACCAAAGTTCACCCTTACTTCTTCCCTCTTTATAAACTCATGGCCTCATCAAGTTCTAGTAGAAGAAAAGGAAAAGCACTAATGGTGGCCGAACCCCCAACCTATAATACAAAGAAATTTAAATCTTAGTTTCATGAAGCAAGATATCATAGGCTCATGAAATCAAAGCATGGTATTCCTGAGATGGGCTTCAAACTGAGGAAGGGGGAGTATCCAATCATGAGGCAAATTACTAAGGAAAGGAGGTGGGAGCTTCTATGCTATCCTCTCACTGACATTAGTGCAGTTATAATAAGGAATTTTACGCCAATGCTGTGAAAGAGAGCAAGGACAGCACCCCTTATAAAAGTTATGTCAGAGGTGTTGAGGTGGATTTTAGTCCATCATCAATTACAAGGGCCATACAGTTGAGAACCATAACCTATGGAGAGCTTAGCTTTGAGGATAGACTACAGGGAGAGAATGATGAGATATTACAGGGGATATGTTTGGAAAGAGATTCAAAGGGAGTCCCAAGCCACTTGAAAAGAATAGATCTCACTCATGAGGCTAAAGGGTGGTATGAGAAAGTAAGGAGATCTATACTCCCTACTGGAAACACCTCAGCGGTCATAGTCAAGCGAGCACTCTTGACATACTGCATCCTACATGGAGGAGAAATCAAACTCTCACAACTTATAGCCGACAGTATTCAGGAGATGGCTGAAAGCACAAACAAATCGCGTAGGCTTGGTCATCCAAGCACCATTCTAAGGCTATGCAACAGGGCTGGGGTACTCTTTGAAGACGAGGACACAGATAAAGTAAAAAGAGGAAACGAAATCACAAAGAGAAGCATGGAAGGCATTACTGAAGATGATGATCAAGAAGAAAGACCCCAAAGGAGAAAAAGACCACAAGTGGAGGAAGAGCAAGCTCCTGGTGCTATAGACATTAGCCAATTACAAAGATCTCTTGAGGAAATATCTCAACAAAACATGAGAGCACAAGAGTAGTATTTAAGGCAGCAAGAGCTATATTTGCAACAACAGGAGCAGTACATGAAGAATAGAGAGGGAAGAGAGAACTGGCAACGCCAAATAGAGGAGCGACAAGAGAGCTAGCAACAAATGATGGCTCAACAACAAGAATTCCAAACAACGATTCTTAAGGGCCAAAGGGAACAATCAGCAGATTTTTGAGAGTCATATGACAGATTGTTCCTGAATCAAGTCAAGTATGGGGAGTACACTCACAATTTATATCAGTGGAAGAACATATATCATACCATTGGAGAGTGTAGGCATCATGATAGAATAGAGTATGATATAGACACCACAAACAAAGTTGGATTACTTGGTCCACAGCATGCCAGCATTAGAACCACAAATCAAGCCATTTGTGCAATGCCCAGAGCTAGCAGACCGTCAGAAAGCCAGAGCCGAGAAGAATATAGCACGCATGGAGCAAGGATTAGAGGAAGCTGGACTTTCGGGTCTAATAGACCCTATCTGGAAGAGAAGGTTCCCTGTTGAAGAGGCTCAGGATTAAACCAAGAAAAGGAAGAAAAAGGGAGAATCAAGCAAGAACAAGGGACATGACAATTAGAAGCTGGTGGAGTTTCTTTCATGTTTTCTTTTCAAAATTTAATAAGGAAGATGCATATCTGAGATATGAGATGCCTCCAAATGCTTTATGTTTTGCAATTTTATATTCTAGGTAGTTTTCTTACAAGTGAATTGCATTATGTTTGTCATCCATCATTAGCTTGAATTTTGTTTTGTTCCTTTCTGCAATAAATAAAAGAAAAATGTTTGATTTAGAAAAGGCAAATGTCCAATGTTGTAGAAATTAGAATGAAAGTCAATGGTGATACTTGTTTGATTCAATTGTTAGCTCAATAATAAATGCTGCATAATAAGATGTTCTTTAAAGTGTGAACTAGCTTGCTGCTATAAATGAAAGTCCCTTGATAATGAATCAAAACAAAAAGAAAAAGGAAGAGAAAAGCCAAGAATTGGCAAAGAAACAAACAATAAGGCTAGACACCAATAGCTTGGACCCTATGACATATGCCTGTGGTGTTTTTGGTACTAGGATATGCTTAGACAAGTAGGTTCTGAGGAGTATTTTGAAACTTGGCCACTTAGATCAACTGATTTAGGATTTCCAACCAAAAGTTCACTATCAAGAGCAACCTAGCTACAAAACATTTAGTGATCCAAAGAGATGCTGGGCATCAATGCTCCTAGGAAGAAAATGTGAGCCATGCGTCTGTGGTGAAGAAATGTTGAGCAAAGTTAAGCCAAAGGCTGCTGCAACATTTGCCACCAAGCCTTCAATGAGTAATAAGCTCTCTAAGCAAAATAAGAAAGGAAAAGCTAGAAAGGGATCAAGCAAAAGCAAAGCATTGTAGCAGCAACCTTAGTAAACCTTTGGGGAAACATTTCCTATATAGCAGTAAGTAATAAATGAGCTACCATTGTCTGCATAAAACCCCATGAACCAAGTTCAATTATCTGCTGACTTACCCAAATAGCCTACCTTCTATCCTCCATTGTTAACCAATTTTGAGCCTACGCTTAACCCAATTGTTCTAATTTTAGCACATTACAAACCTAAAGTGGAAAACAATAAAGTCTCTTGTTTGGATCTTTGATTGGCTTAGGCTAGTGAGAGTGTCTTATATTCAAGTTTGGGGAGATTAGGAACATTGGTTGAGATAAAAGAGTGTTTTGCATTTATACTTAGGAAATTGGGTGCATACTCATGCATTGATTAAATGAATAGACCTTATGCATTAAAAAAAAAAGAGAAGAGTAAAAGAAAAGAAAAGGAAATAAATAGGAAAAGAAAGAAACAAAGAAAAGGAAAGGAATAAAAAGGGGACAAAATGCCCAAAAGCAAAGCTCAATAAGGATCAATGCATAAGTGTTGGGAAAATGAAAAGAAATGCATGAGCATGTAAAAAGTGAAGGATGGTTGGTTAGGGTAGATTAGAATTTGTATAGGTCATTGTATATATTAGGTGGAAAAGTCTAGGTTAATCAAAGATTCAAATCTCTACTCCACTTAACCATACATAATCCTACCTTGACCCTAACCCCATTACAACCTATGAGAAAGACCTCATGATGAATGAATGCATACATTGAATGATTGTTGATTGTTAGATGAAGAACAAACTTTGGAAAACGTGATTAGGAGAGAATTCAGTGAATAAACCCCTAAACACTTGAGTAAATAGGGCGGATACACATCCGGTGATGGTTCAAAAAGCTCAATTACATGTATTCACCCCTATTATCTATATTCTTGCAAGTTTGAAATTCTTTTGACAATTCAATACAATTGTGGTTTGGACTTGATCCCTATTATTCTAGCTCTTATGCTCATATATTTATTCTATTGGAAGTTAAATTATTTTGACTAAGTATTTGCATTCACCCTAGGTAGTTGCATTTAGATAGAATTCGTGTAGTTTAGTGCATTGAATAAATGTCATATCCTTCGCTTCATTCTTGGTCAAGCATGAGGACATGCTTGGTTTAAGTGTGGGGAGGTTGATAAACCCCAACTTTAGGTTTTATCTTGTGTTGGATTTAGAGTATTTTTCTAACCTTTTCTCACATTTAGCCAATGATTTAGCATGATTTTACGATCTCTCCCTTATTTGTGCTTAAGTGTAAAAAGCATACTTTTTGGCCTTTGATTAGATAACTTTACTTTCTACTTGGTTCCATAAGATGCCTTGATGTGTTTGGTAGTAATCTCAGGTTAGGAAGGGCTAGGAATGGATCAAGGGTGCAAGGAAGGAAGCATGCAAGTGGAGAAGATCATGAAAAGCCAAAGAGTTGAATTTGGCCATGGACGCGCGCGCGCACCAGGCGCTTACGCACACCTTGCGAAATCGCCCAGGGATGCGTACACGTGCTGTGCGCGTACGCGTCGGTGTTGATTTATGATTTTTTTAATGAAATCTTGGCCAACGAATTCTCAAGGCCTGTAGGGTCCAATCCAAGTCAACTTTGGCGCCAAAAACACTCAAAAGGACCAAGGATTGAGGGGAGGGGGCATCATTTATATTTGGACACATTAGGATAGTTTAGTTTTAGTTTTTAGAGAGAGAAGCTCTCACTTCTCTCTAAGATTAGAATTAGGATTAGGTTTAGTTCAATAATTTAGATCTAGGTTTCAATTCATGCTTTCCTCTTCTTCTACCTTTCAATTTTATGTTGTTACATTTATCATTCTTCTATTGTTGTTATTTCTTTCTTCTACTTTGTTTGTAGATCTACTCTTGTTCATTCTATTTTCTTTTAATACAATTTGAGGTAATTCATGTAGATCTTGTTTCCCTTAATTGTTGTTATTAATTCCTTGCAATAAGTAGTTGTTAGATTTTATTGTTGTTATCAAATTACTTTGCTTTCCTTTATTACCTTCCAAGTGTTTGATGAAATTCTTGGTTAGATTTTAGTAGAGATTTTTGTACCTCTTGGCTTTGGTAGAGTAATTAGTGACGCTTGAGTTATCTAATTCCCTTGTTGATTGATAATTAGAAGTTACTAATTGATTTGGATACCACTAAAGCTAGTCTTTCCCTTAGGAGTTGGCTAGGACTTGTGGTGTAACAACCCTGATTTTTGAGTATGCGAGATCTTTTCCGAAGGCACGAAATCCTCCGGAAGATCAGTAAGGGGAGAACCTCTGATATATCATCAAGTATCTCTATCCTCATTTTCATTATGTCATCTTTAAGATAGAACCTTTTATGAGGCAAGCTCAATAACGCAGTCACGAAGAACCTAGTTTTTGAACCGTATCGGTTAGGAGTTTTGATTCGTTTTTTTGTATATAGTCTCAGTTTGACAAACCGGACCCGATTTATGAGAGAAGAGAGATAATAGGATGATATTATCATTATATTAGTATTAGAAGCTTCTTGAATGATATTATAAGTTTACTGGTCTGTTTTAGTTAAAAACAGGAAATCGGTTTAACCGGGTGCACAGTTTACTGGTGCAGCTTAGCACCAGCACTCCTTGATGACTTTAGCAATGCTAAGGCCTCATTATACATGTTCTATTCACATAATAAATATGTTACTAGTTTCATTTATGCTAGTAGCTCAGAAAATAATATTTAGAGATATTTTTACAAGGGTTCCGATACATCTAGTTTTAGTAATTATACACCTGAGATATTTTAATATTATTTTAATCCACCTTCAATCCAACCAATCAAAACTCACCTTATACCCCTAATACCCCCAAGGCTGCCTCATTTGCTCATTGTGGCCGAAATTGAAAGGAGATAAAAGAGAGAAAACTTCATGAACACTTAATCTTCAAAGCTTGATTTCTTCTGAACTAAAACTCAAATCAAAACTCTAATTTCAGCAAAATGATCCTATCTTCTTCCTCTACATAACCATGTGACTTATCAAGGCTGGAAATAAGGTGAGATGTCTGTCTCTCTCCCTCTTCAATTCGGTTTTCAAGGAAAACCATGCAAAACATGTGTTTTCTTATTGTTTTTCCTTAGGAATCATGCTTAACTTGACTTGAGGGCCAAGAAACGTGGATTTCCAGCAAGTCTAAGGTTAGAAATCACTTCCTAACATGCTGAGTGAGATTTGGTTAGTTGAGGGTTTTTGGATTTAAAGTTGTTCTTGATGTGATTTAGGAGGAAAAAGTGTTTAAGGACCACCTGAAAGTCTAACCGAATTAGGAGCAGCAAAACCAGATAGAATTTGACGAATTTAATCTTGATTGATTTTGTTTGAGTTGTGTGAATTTTGTATGATTTGGCTGTGCTAAAAATTGGTTGCATATATGATTGATTCTTGGTGAAAATTTGGTGAAATTTTGATGAAATTTGATGAAATTCAAGCTTTGAGTTTATGTTCTTGGAGCAGCTGGAAAACAAAACCCTAGGCCCTAAATTGGGGATCAATTTGTGTTAAAATCATGTAGAAAAGATGGGGTTTTATTGGGTACTAATTTATTTTGAATTATGGTAAAAATCGGTTGTTGAAAAGACTGAAAAACGGGTAAAAACAGAGAAAGAATCTAAAGAATTTATGAAGAACATGAAGAACACTTTGAGTGTGGTGAAGAACAATGAAGAACACCTTTTTGATTTATAAAAGGGCAAGGAAGTAATTAATTTGGTGTTTGGGGGGTTATTTTGTAATTTCAAAAAGTTAAGGTGGTTAAAGTAGAAATATTAAAAGTTATGGGTGGTAAAAAGTGAATTTTAAAGGTTAAAAGTTAAAGTGGGGTAATTTTCGAAAATTTAATGATAAAATAATAAAAAAATAATAAAATATTAAATAATAATATTTAATTAAAAATAATATTTTAATAAAAATAATAAAATAATGCAGAAAAGGCAGTTTTCTGTAAAAGCTTTAGAAAGACAACTTTAAGCACAGAATCTCATAATTACTTTCATAAAACACTTAGGGAGTGGTAAAAAAATATTAGTGAGGCAAAGATAAATAAAAGATCAAAAGTTGACGAAAAGATAAAAAATCGAAGAAAAAGTCTGTAAAGTTTTAATGACAGAAAAATAGACAGAGACTAGTGAACGAACTAGGGCAACATAGTTAGTCCTGGAATTGCGAATAGAGTTAGGTATTATATGAAAAGTTAAACTGTTTCAGTATAGACTTAATGAACCTATACTTGGGACATGCTAACTATTCATATCGAAATTTATATAAGCTTTAAATACATACGTTAAGCAGAGAAAAGAGTAACCAGAGCAGAGTAAAGAGATACAGAGAACAGAGTAACCAGAGTAGAGAAAAGAGATCAAGAGAAAAGAGTAATTTGATAAAGAGAAATGGTTTGAGTTAAGATGTTGTAAAAGTAAAAGCTGTAGAGTTTGTATAGTATGATTGAACAGCGAAAGAAAGAGGTACTGCATAAGAATGTGAAAGTGATGATGAATAATGAGAATGTTAATGAATGATGATAATGAGAATGATTATGTAAGAATCTGCTGTAGAGAGGCAGTCAGATAGATGGTGGTACGACTACTGAGAACGCTTTCCTGAGATACCTTGCTATAATGCTTTGCTGTAAGACAGAGGTTGCTTACAGAGGTATCAAGATTAGTGTGCTCCTGTAAGACAGAGGTTGCTTATAGTGAGTGTGTTGTTGCTCCTGTAAGACAAAGGTTTCTTACAGTGAGTGTGTTGGGCGTATATCGGCTAATAAGTGCCGCCCTGCAAGACAAAGGTTGCTTGCAGTGGATACCCTGCAAGACAAAGGTTGCTTGCAGTGGATATTGCCAACAGGAAAGCCTTATCCAGACAGAGGTTGCTGGGTAACGTCGGGAGCGGGTATGTAACCGACAGATGAGCTCATTACCTGCACTAGGGCTAGACATGCATCATATTTGGTTGTGCATTTCCTCTGTTATGATTGTTGTTTGAATGTATGCCTTCTTTGTTTTCATTCTATTCTCTGTGTCTGTGTTTTGTTTTCTTGTATTCTTTTGTTTGTGTTTTGCTTTTTGTTTTCTCTATTTTCTCTATTTATCTGTTTTTTTTTGTCTACTGCTTCTCGGTATTCTGCTATTTATCTGCTAAACAACACGGAATTAATGAACGTAACTAATAACCCCGGCCCTACTAAGAACTCCCCAGTTTTTACCCCTTCTCTCTCCCTTCCCCCTTCAGATGGAAGCATGAGTACCCTTCCGTAATTTGCTAATGACTGTTCTGCAAAGAGAATTCCGCTCTAGGTAGTCTTCTGAGTCTAGAGTGAACTCCGTTACCTGTTTATATGTATATACTGTGAGGCCAGCCAATGTCTGCACCCTGCTTATCTACAAACTTTAACCTAAGTCCTCCGTACGATGTTGCTGTTATGTGGCCACTCGATGAAGTACTTGAGAGACGTTCTTTGATGACATATGATTGTGCAGAGGATTAGTAGACGACCTTCCACCTTTTGATGACGATCCACCTGACTTGAGTTTTGAAGACCTAGAACGTACTTTCCCTCGCTTTAGTAGTTTAGAGGGACTAGGTGAGTATAGAGTCTAGGCTAGCCTGGGCGCCAGCTTAGGGACTTCTTGAACAGGTCAGGACCTGGGATGTTGTATGTATATATATGTATATAGTTATTATCTAGCTATGTCTAGGGGTGTTCTAACTAAAAGTCTATACTCTAATAAAGGCTGAATCACCGAATATTGTCAACTGCTTATGATGTATTTATGTGTGGTCGTTTATAATTGTTTTATATATTATCAGTTGTGAATTGATTATGAATGATACTGTTTGTTAATCCAAACTTTTTTTTTAAAATAAAAGTACCTCGTAAAATAACTACGCTTTTAACAACGAATCAGGCTCATATAATAAATAATAGATAATAATTAGGTAGACAAGTTGGTAGCGCTCAGTTTTTAGTATGATCATGACGTACCAGAAATTGGGTCGTTACATGTGGAATCAAGTTGATTCATCCACTTGACTTTCCTTCATAGTTAGAGGTTAACTAAGTGGTAGCAATGAACAATTGTGGTCACAATTGAGGAGGATAACTAGGATAGGACTTCTAATTCTCACAACCTTGCCAAGAGCTTTCTAGTTGCTAGTTTATTTTCATTGCCATTTACTTTTCATGTCTAAAACCTCAAAACCCCAAACATAGCCCCATAACCAATAACAAGACACTCTATTGCAATTCCAAGGGAGAACGACCCGAGGTTCAATACTTCGGTTTATAGATTTTAGGGATTTGTACTAGTGACAAACAAAATTTTTGTATGAAAGGACTATTGTTGGTTTAGAAACTATATTGCAACGAGAATTTATTGAGAATTCTAAACCACACAAAAGTCTAATCATCAATATGCTATTAATAGCCTCTTGAATTTGACTCATGTCCATAGTGGCTTGGGCTGGGATTTGCTCTTCTCCATGTTGCTGTTCTTCTTCTTGGTTTTCTTCTTCTTGTGGTACTTCCCCGCTTCTTTTCCTTCGTGGTCTTCTTTGTTGTTGAGCCACCATGATATTCTTCATTCTCTCAGTGGTCATTGGCATGCCTGGGTTCAACCAAATAGGATTTGCATCCTCTACTGGCACCTTAGCATTCATGCATAACCGAATGATAGTGCTTAGGTAGTGGAGCCAAGCTTCAGCAGAACTTTTCTCAGAAATCTTTTCAATGTCCTTGGCAATGAGCTCGTGGACTTTAATCTCCCCTCCTACCATAATGTATTGCAACATGGTGGCTCTTTTGATGTTAACTTCTGAAGTGTTTACAGTGCCTAGAATGGATCTCCTTACAAGTTCATACCATCCTTTAGCTTCCGGGGGTGAGGTCTCCTCTTTTTAGAAATCTTGGCAGTCCGTTAGAGTCCCTCACAAAGTCAGCTCTAAATACACAGATGTTGATGACAAGTCATCTTATGCTAGCTTTTCAAGCATTTTTCACTTGTTTCATTAGGTTTTATGCACTTTCTCGCATTATAAGTAAGTGGTTTGGAGTGGATTTGCATGGTTTTGTTGAATCGATCAACCATCCTTTATTTGAAACTAAATCATGAGGTTTAAGCTAAAATTAATTAGTTTTTGAATGATTTATAAACCTTGTGAATTTGGTGATACTTTGATTGGTTGTTTTAATTACTTGTAGGTGAAGAAAAGAAAGAAACCAGAAAGCATGGCCTATGAAGCGTAGCCAATGGAAACAAAAGCATCACATCAAAGGAGAAAAGCCATAGCGCTCTCTCAAGGAGCTCAGCACTCTCTATTCAAGTGCTACACAAATCCAAGAAAGCAAAAGGCAAGGAAGCTACGCTCTCTCACTTAACCGAGCACTACTCAAAGCCAAGGAAGCAAGGCAACAAGCATAGCGCTCGGTTAACTCAGTTAACCTTTTCGGGCTCCTTCCCAAAGAAAAACAAAGTGAAAAACTAAAGAGTGAAGGTCACAAGGTTCGAACCTTGCACTTGAGGGACAAGAGAAGTGCTACTTGCAAAAGAAATTAGCCAAAATAGTTTGGCAAGGGTTCGAACCAGGGAGCTTCATGAAGAGCAAGGAAGGAGCGCTACACTCCTTCTCAAAGAAAATAGGCAACATGGCCTCACAAGGATTCAAACCAGGGAGCTGGAGGAGCGCTACCCTTGGTTATTCTTCAAATTGAAGCCAAATGCTCCCACCAAGGCTCGAAAGTGAGCCTCATTCTACAACAAAGAAGCGCTCAGCTCTCCCAATTCATTGAGCGCTATGGAGTGTGACACGGCCAAGGCTCAAAGAAGGCAGCACCACCAAGGCTTGATGCGTACCAAATTGACACAGACAAGGTTTGGAGGCTGCGCTCTTTGTGAAAACCGAGCGCTACCCTGATGCTTAGTCCAAGGAGCTTGTCACACAAAATTGGAAGGCCAAGGCAAGGGGGAGTGCTGTGCTCACTCCATCAACCAAGCCGTGCCCTGGGAGTGTGACCCATGGTCCAAATTCAACTAAAAGTCCAATTTAAATCAATTCTTCACCAAATTAAAAAGCCCACTCCAAATTCTGAAATTCAAAAATAGGAAGTGTATAAATAGAAGTTAGTTTAATTTAGAGATGAACTTTTTACTTTTTCTTTTCACCTTTGAGACATTTTTACTTTTCATTTTCATTTTCATTTTGTAGCTCATTTTGAGATTTTAGTTTTGGGTTTGGGAATTGGGATTCAGAATTGAATTCTCTTCCTCTTTGTTCTTACTTCTACACTCTTCATTCTGTGTTTTGAATCTTGGATTGAGAATTGAAGAAATTCTGTTTCATTCTTGATCTGAGATCTCTTTTTGTTTACTTTCTGCATAATTTCAAGGAATTGTGATTTGGATCTAAGTTTTCTTTACTACTTTCATCTCTATTTCTTCTGTAATTATTCTCTGTTGGATCAAGGAAGGAATTGTGATCTAGACTTGTTTTCTAATCTCATTTAGCCCTAGGATCTTCAACTACTCTTTTAGATTTTACAATTGAGTTGAATTCACTTTCTGTGTTGCTTCTTCAAGTAATTTTTCTTTTCTGTTTGAGATCAGCTGCATTTCAATTCATCTTTTACTTCTCTGTTGATTTCTATTTAAATCTCTTATTTAATTTCTGAGATCCCAACTCCCAAGGCCCTTTACTATTCAAGTAATTTACATTTCTTGCACTCTAAGCTTCAGCTATTTATATTTCTTGCAATCTAAGCTTCTGTCATTTACATTACTTGCACTTTAAGATTCAGCTCCTTTACTTCTTTTGCCCTTTAATTTACTGTCAATTCTTCCTCTCCCTTTAAATTTCATGCAATTTAGCTTCTGTTGAATACAAATTACTCAACTCAGCACTTGTTTGCTTGACTAAATCAACCACCTAACTAAAATTGCTCAATCCTTCAATCCCTGTGGGATCGACCTCATTCATGTGAGTTATTGTTACTTGATGCGACCCGGTACACTTGCCGGTGAGTTTTGTGTTGGATCGTTTTCCACACATCAAGTTTTTGGTGCTGTTGTCGGGGATTGAATTAGATTGACAATGATTAAGTAAGGTGGTGGTCTAGACTAAGCATTTTTTTTTCTTTATTTTTGTTTACTTTCTTTGTTTTTGACTAGCACACTAACTATTTGAGACTTTGTCTCTACTAACTCTCACTATACTCAAACTACAGAGTGCTCTTGTGTTTCTTCTTGTTTTTTTTTTATGATAGAGGCAAGGAGAGAAACCCCTACTTTCTGTGAAGCTGATGAAAGTACTCTCCAAAGGATAAGAAGAGAAGCAAGAGGGAAAGGAATTGTTGTAGAGGAAGAACTTTTTGAAGAAGAATTTCATGAAATGGAGGAACACTCAACAAATCTAACAAATCCACCAGTAGGACTGGCCAACAACAATGGTCAACCACAAAGGAGAGTATTGGCTTCATATACATTTGCTAATCCAAGGCATTGTGGGAGTAGCATCCTTAACCCAAATGTCAATGCAAATAACTTTAAATTGAAGCCCCAGCTCATCACATTGGTGCAGAACAATTGTTCATATGGAGGAAGCCCTTTGGAGGATCCAAACTAACACTTATCTACCTTCCTGAGAATTTGTGATACAGTGAAGTCTAATGGTGTGCATCCAGAAACATAAATTGCTGCTGTTCCCATTTTCATTGAAGGACAAGGCCGCTCAATGGCTTGAAACTTTTCCACAAGGAAGCATCAATAGCTGGGAGGATCTAGTGAATAAATTTTTGTCCAAGTTCTACCCACCTCAAAGGATCATCAGGCTCAAGACTGAGGTGCAAACTTTCACACAGATGGATGCAGAATCTCTCTTTGAGGCATGGGAGAGGTACAAGGCTCTGATTAGAAAATGTCCCCCTAAAATGTTTAATGAATGGGACATTCTTCAAAATTTCTATGAAGGTTTGACTCTCAAGGCTCAGGAGGCACTAGATCATTCAGCAGGAGGCTCCGTACAATTGATGAAGACACAGAGGAGGCTCAAAACCTCATTGATATGGTGGCAAATAATCAATATTTCTTTGGCCATCAGAGACAATGCCAACCATCACAAAGGAAAGGAGTGCTAGAGTTGGAAGGAGTAGACACAATCCTAACTCAAAACAAGATGATGTAGCAACAATTTCAGCAACAATTTGAACAAATGACAAAGAGGATTGATAGCTTACAAGTTGCATCATTGAATGTCACAAGCCAACCATTAACCACATGGGGGCAGAATGTAGAGAACCAAGAAGATCAACAGCAGGAACAAATTCAATATGTGCACAATCAAGGTTCTGGATCAAGTGAAGTTTATGGTGACACCTACAATCCATCATGGAAGAACCACCCCAACCTTAGATGGGGAGATAACTACCACCAAAATTAACAGCCATGGCAAAGAAATTCAAACCAAAACAACTCAAGAAATAACCAGCAGAACAATAACCAAAATCCATATAGAAAACCCCAAAATAATTACCCCAATTCCAACCATTATCCATCCAATAACCAAACCACCAACCTAAACAACTACCATCCACCCTCACCAGCTCACAACCAACCATAAATTCCACAAGACTCTCAGAGGATCTCTAACTTGGAGATGTTGATGGAAAAAATGATGAAACAGCAAGAACTTACAAACAAGAACAATGAAGCTTCCATAAGAAATATAGAAAGGCAGATTGGACAGCTTTCCAAGCAAGCTGTAATTGAAAGGCCATCAAGCTCACTCCCAAGTGATACTATTCCAAATCCTAAAGAAGAATGCAAAGCCATACAGCTAAGGAGTGGAAAGATTTTGGTGAAAGACGAAGAAGCAACCAAAAAGCCAAATGAGAATGACAAGAAACAAGCTGAGAAAGAGGATGCCAACAGGAAGCAAGAGTTGACAGCAGGTAAGCAGGCTCAAAAAAAGGATGACCAGCCACAAGATTTAAGGAAAAGGAAGCAAATAATGGAAGAACCAGCCAAGGAACAGAGGCAGGGAGGGAAGACTTTCACACCTCCCTTGCCATATCCCCAAAGCATCAACAAGGAGACCAAAGATCAACACTTCCCCAAATTCCTTGAAGTCTTCAAGAAATTGGAGATTAATATCCCTCTGGCTGAGGCATTAGAGCAGATGCCTCTATATACAAAGTTCTTGGAAGAGCTTATCAATAAAAAGAGAAGTTGGCATGGGAAGGAAACTATATTTCTCACTGAAGAATGCAGTGCATTAATCCAGAAAGGGCTTCCCCCAAAACTTGAGGACCTTGGAAGCTTTTTCCTACCTTGTGCCATTGGCAACATAAGCATTAATAAAGCAATGTGTGACTTAGAAGCCAGCATCAATCTAATGCCCTCTTCTCTGGTGAAAAAGCTATGCATAGAGGAGGTAAAGCCCATACAGATGTCACTAGAGCTAGTGGACAAGTCTGTGGTGTTTCCCAAAGGTATGATTGAAAACCTTTTGGTCAAAGTGAATAAGTTTATATTCCCTGCAGACTTTGTGATTCTGGACCTAGATGAGGAAGGAGGTAATTCCATTATACTAGGAAGACCATTCTCGGCTACAGCAAGGGCTATTATAGATGTGGAACAAGGGGAATTGACCTTGAGAGTGCATGATGAGAGCATTACTCTAAATGTCTTTCCAGAAACATAGTACTCCGATGAAAAGAAAGACTGCATGAAGATCAATAAAGAAAACTTGCAGTGGAAGGAAGAAACTAACAAGACACTCATTAATTCCCTTCCAAAGCAAAAAATAAGCAATAAAGCAGGACAAAAGGAAAATGAATTTGTGCAGAGTGATGAGGGAAAGCAAGAAGAAAATGAAAATGCAGCCCACTGTCAAAGGAGAAGGATCACTAAAAAGAAGGAAGAAAAGCAAGAAAAATGCTCAAAAAGGGTGGAAGAACAAAAAGATCCCAACTGAGGGATTTTCAAAGGGAGATAAAGTGCAGTTAATCTACCAACAGTTGGGGACAAACCAACAAGCTGATGACTACTACACTGTCAGCAGGATACTCTCACTGGAGCATGCAGAAATTGAACACCAAGGCACTGGAAGGAAGCTCACAGTGAGGGGAGACAAGCTGAGACACTACAATCATCAACCACCTTAATGAAGGCCTAATGTCAAGCTAATGACAATAAAAGAGCGCTCCATGAGAGGTAACCCATGATTTAAGATTTTTGCTTTGATTCTAATAATCAATGATCCTTCTAGCATGAATTTGAGTACTCATGAATATATTTGATACCTGCATGCATGATCTTTAAGCATATGCTAGACTTCTAAGTTTGGTGTGGCTGCAGGCACTCCAAGATAGCTTTTCTAGCTTTCTTAGACTATATGCTTGACGTGGCAGAAATTGGAGAGTCAAGAATTGTTATAAGATATGCGTTGCAAGTATAGTTCTTAACCAACCAGAAATCCGCTTATCAATTTAGAAGGGTGTCACAAAAATTAAAATTAAAATACTGGGAGTATGAATCCTAGGTCGTCTCCCAACGAGTTTGATGAGCGGATAATTTATACGCTTGTTGGCATTGTTTTTAGTATGTTTTTAGTACATTTTAGTTAGTTTTTATTATGTTTTTATTAGTTTTTAAATAAAAATCACTTCTCTGGGCTTTACTATGAGTTCGTGTATTTTTCTGTGATTTCAGGTATTTTCTGGCTGAAATTGAGGGACTTGAGCAAAAATCTGATTCAGAGGCTGAAAAAGGACTGCAGATGCTGTTGGATTCTGACCTCCCTGCACTCGAAGTGGATTTTCTAGAGCTACAGAAGCCCAATTGGCACGCTCTCAATTGCGTTAGAAAGTAGACATCCTGGGCTTTTCAGAAATATATAATAGTTCATAATTTGCCCGAGATTTGATGGCCCAACCAGGCGTTCCAAGTCAGCTCAAGAATTCTGGCGTTTAACTCCAGAACTGGCACAAAAGCTGGAGTTAAACGCCCAAACTGGCATAAAATCTGGCGTTTAACTCCAAGAAACGTCTCTACACATGAAAGCTTCAATGCTCAGCCCAAGCACACACCAAGTGGGCCCCGGAATTGGAATTTTACAATAAACACCCTAGCTTACTCATTTTCTGTAGCCCTAGGTCACTAGTTTACTATAAATACTACTTTCAGTGATTCATATTGTACCTCATGACATTCTACACGTTTCTCATTGTATTTTCTACGGCATGAGTCTCTAAACCCCATTGTTGGGGGTGAGGAGCTCTGCTGTTCTTCATGAATTAATGCAATTACTACTGTTTTCCATTCTATTACGCTTGCTTCTATTCTAAGATATTCATTCGCACTTCAACTTGATGAATGTGATGATCCGTGACACTCATCATCATTCTCACCTATGAACGCGTGCCTGACAACCACCTCCGTTCTACCTTAGATTGAATGCATATCTCTTAGCCTCATGATTCAAATCAGAGTCTTCGTGGTATAAGCTAGAATCATTGGCGGTCATTTCTGAGATCCGGAACGTCTAAACCTTGTTAGTGGTATTCTGAGTAGGATCTGGGAAGGGATGACTGTGACGAGCTTCAAACTCGCGAGTGTTGGGCGTAGTGACAGATGCAAAAGGATCAATGGATCCTATTCCGACATGATCGAGAACCGACAGATGATTAGCCGTGCGGTGACAGCGCATTTGGAACATTTTCACTGAGAGGACGGGATGTAGCCATTGACAACGATGATGCCCAACATAAAGCTTGCCATGGAAGGAGTCTTGCGTGCATGAAGAAGAAGACAGTGGGAAAGCAGAGGTTCAGAAGACAAAGCATCTCCAAAGCCTCAACCTGTTCTTCATTACTGCATAACAAGTATTTATTTCATGTTCTTTTACTTTTTACAATTAAATATGAGAATTACTGATATCCTGACTAAGAGTTACAAGATAACCATAGCTTGCTTCAAGCCGACAATCTCCGTTGCCGGGGATTGTTCGAGTTTGGACAACTGACGGTTTATCTTGTTGCTTAGATTAGGAATATTTTATTTTTGTTGGTTTAGAGTCTTTTATTTGAGTTTAGTTTCATATTTTAAGTTTGGTGTCAATTGCATGCTTTTATTTTCTTTTAATTTTTTGAAATTGCATGTCTTTAGTTCTTCCTTGATTTTTAAAAATTTCTAAGTTTGGTGTCTTCTTTGTGTTTTCTTTTAATTTTTCGAAAATTTGTGCTTTATTTTCTAAAAATTTTAAGTTTGGTGTTTTTGTGCTTTTATTTTACTTAAAAATTTTTCTAAAATTTGTTCTTGGTGTTCATCTTGATCTTCAAAGTGTTCTTGTGTTCATCTTGACATTCAAAGTTTTCTTGTTTGTTTTCTGTGTTTTGATCTAAAATTTCTAAGTTTAGTGTCATTTTGTTTTTTTTCTCTTCCCGCATTAAAATTCAAAAATCAAAAAAATATCCTTTCCTTATTTTACTCATAAATTTCGAAATTTTGCATTAATTTAGTCAAAGATTTTCAAAATCATATCTTTTTATTAGTCAAGTCAATATTCTAATTTCAAAAATTGATCTTTTCAAATCTGTTTCAAAAATCAAATCTTTTTAATTTCTTCAATCATATCTTTTCAATCATATCTTTTTTTTTTATTTGCAATCATATCTTCTAAATCATATCTTTTTCAAAATAATTTTCAATCATATCTTTTTAATTGCTAATTTCAAAATCTTTTTAATTAATTAATTAATTTAGTTTTTAATTTGCTTTTATTTTATTTTCTTTTTGTTTTCGAAATTTTATTTTATTTTTCATTTATTTTACTTATTATTTTCGGTTACTTTTAAAAAAAAATAATTCATATCAATTCCCTTTTCTCCATCATGGACATAAGTGGAAGTGAACAATCCAGAAGGACTCTGGGGTCATATGCTAACCCCATTACAGCTGCATATGGGAGTAGCATCTGTATACCTCCCATCAAAGCAAGCAGCTTTGAGCTAAACCCTCAGCTCATTATCATGGTGCAGCAGAGTTGCCAGTATTTCGGTCTTCCACAGGAAGAACCTACTGAGTTTCTGGCACAGTTCTTACAAATTGTTGACACAGTACGTGATAAAGAAGTGGATCAGGATGTCTACAGATTATTACCGTTTCCATTTGCTGTAAAAGATCAAGCTAAGAGGTGGTTAAATAACCAACCCACAACAAGCATAAAAACATGGAGACAGTTATCAGACAAATTCCTGAATCAATTTTACCCTCCAAAAAGGATGACACAGCTAAGGTTGGACATCCAAGGCTTTAAACAAGAGGATCATGAATCCCTTTATAATGCCTGGGAGAGGTACAGGGAGATGCTAAGAAAATGCCCCTCTGAAATATTTTCAGAGTGGGTACAGTTAGACATCTTCTACTATGGGCTTACAGAAAAAGCTCAGATGTCCCTAGACCACTCAGCTGGTGGATCTATACACATGAGAAAAACAATTGAAGAGGCTCAAGAACTCATAGATACAGTTGCTAGAAATCAACATCTGTACTCAAACAGTGAGTCCTCCATAAAAGAAAAGGCTATGGCAGTAACTACTGATCCCAATCCTCAAGAACAGATTGTTGAACTTAATCAGCAATTACTCCTTATGACAAAACAATTAGCAGAATTCAAATAGATGCTCCAAGACACTAAAAATGCTAACAAGAATATAGAAGCACAATTGAATCAGACAAGACAGCAGCTATCTAAACAGATAACAGAAGAATGCCAAGCTGTCCAACTAAGGAGTGGGAAAACATTGAATAACTCAGCTAAAAGTAGCAAAAAGTCAAGAAAGGAACAAATGACAGAGGATGACCAAACCACTACCCAAAATCCCTCTGAGGACATTAAGATCCCAGAGAGGAATAACTCTGGCATTCAAACGCCAGAAAAGGGGGAAAAACTGGCGTTAAACGCCCAATGGATGCCCAAATCTGGCGTTCAAACGCCAGAAAAGGGTGGGAACCTGGCGTTAAACGCCCATTCAGCCCCCATTCCTGGCGTTCAAATGCCAATGAGGGATCAGACACCTTCAAGTGCTGATAGTAACCCCTCTAAGAAGGCTTCTCCAACCACTTCTGTAAGGAATAAACCTGCAGCAACTAAGTTTGAAGAATATAAAGCCAAGATGCCTTATCCTCATAAACTCCGCCGAGCGGAACAGGATAAACAATTTGCCCGCTTTGCAGACTATCTCAGGACTCTTGAAAGAAAGATTCCATTTGCAGAGGCACTTGAGCAAATACCCTCTTATGCTAAGTTCATGAAAGAGATCTTAAGTCATAAGAAGGAGTGGAGAGAAACTGAAAAAGTGTTTTTCACTAAAGAATGCAGTGCAGTCATTCTAAAAAGCTTACCAGAAAAGCTTCAAGATCCAGGAAGCTTTATGATACCATGCACATTAGAGGGTGCTTGTACCAAGACAGCCATATGTGACCTTAGAGCAAGTATTAACCTAATACCTGCATCTACTATTAGAAAGCTTAGCTTGACTGAACAAGTCAAACAAACCCGGATATGTCTTCAACTTGCTGATGGCTCCATTAAATATCCATCAGGCATCATTGAGGACATGATTGTCAAGGTTGGGCCATTTGCCTTTCCCACTGATTTTGTAGTGCTGGAAATGGAGGAGCACAAGAGTGCAACTCTCATTCTAGGAAGACCTTTCCTAGCAATTGGACGAACTCTTATTGATGTACAAAAAGGGAAAGTGACCCTGAGAGTCAATGAGGATGAGTTCAAGTTAAATGCTGTCAAAGCTATACAGTATCCAGATACATCAAATGACTGCATGAGCACTGATATTATTGACACTTTGGTGGAATAGATCAATATGACTGAGAGTCTTGAATCAGATCTAGAGGACATCTTTAAAGATGTTCAGCCTGGTCTGGAGGAACCGGAGGAGATAAAAGAACCTCTAAAAATCCCTCAGGAAGAGGAGAAACCTCCTAAACCCGAGCTCAAACCATTATCACTATCCCTGAAATTAGCATTTATGGGAGAAGATGATACTTTTCTAATGATTATAAGCACTTCTTTAAATCCACAGGAAGAGAAAGCACTAATTCAAGTGCTAAAGACACACAAAACAGCTCTTGGGTGGCCCATAAGTGATCTTAAGGGCATTAGCCCAGCAAGATGTATGCACAAGATCCTATTAGAGGATGATGCTAAGCCAGTGGTTCAACCACAGAGGCGGCTAAATCCAGCCATGAAGGAAGTGGTGCAGAAAGAGGTCACTAAGTTACTAGAGGCTGGGATTATTTATCCTATTTCTGATAGCCCCTGGGTGAGCCCTGTCCAAGTTGTCCCCAAGAAGGGAGGCATGACAGTGGTTCATAATGAAAAGAATGAACTGGTTCCTACAAGGACAGTTACAGGGTGGCGTATGTGTATTGACTACAGAAGGCTCAATACAGCCACCCGAAAGGATCACTTTCTTTTACCATTCATAGACCAGATGCTAGAGAGACTACCAGGTCATGAATATTACTGCTTTTTGGATGGCTATTCAGGTTACAACCAAATTGCAGTGGATCCTCAAGACCAAGAGAAAACAGCATTCACATGTCCTTCTGGAGTATTTGCCTATAGAAGGATGCCTTTTGGTCTGTGCAATGCACCTGCGACCTTTCAGAGATGCATGCTCTCAATTTTCTCTGATATGGTGGAAAAATTTCTGGATGTCTTCATGGATGACTTTTCAGTATTTGGAGACTCATTCAGCTCCTGTTTTGACCATTTAGCACTTGTTCTGAAAAGATGCCAAGAGACCAACCTAGTTTTAAACTGGGAAAAGTGTCACTTCATGGTGACTGAAGAAATTGTCTTTGGGCATAAAATTTCAAACAAAGGAATAGAGGTGGATCAAGCTAAAGTGGAAGTAATTGAAAAATTACCACCACTTGCCAATGTAAAGGCAATCAGAAGCTTTCTAGGACATGCAGGATTCTATAGGAGGTTCATAGAGGATTTTTCAAAAATTTCAAAACCTCTAAGCAACCTGCTAGCTATTGACACACCATTTGTGTTTGACACAGAGTGTCTGTAGGCGTTTGAAACCCTGAAAGCCAAGCTGGTCACAGCACCAGTCATTTCTGCACCTGACTGGACATTACCATTCGAACTAATGTGTGATGCCAGTGACCATGCCATTGGTGCAGTGTTGGGATAGAGGCATAACAAGCTTCTGCACGTCATTTACTATGCTAGTCGTGTTTTAAATGATGCACAGAAGAATTACACAACAACAGAAAAAGAGTTACTTGCAGTGGTTTATGCCATTGACAAGTTTAGATCCTATTTATTAGGTTCAAAAGTGATTGTGTATACTGACCATACTGCTCTTAAATACCTACTCACAAAGCAGGATTCAAAACCCAGGCTCATAAGATTGGTGTTGCTTCTGCAAGAGTTTGATATCGAAATAAGAGACAGAAAAGGGACAGAGAACCAGGTAGCTGATCACCTATCTCGGATAGAACCAGTACCAGGGGCATCCCACCCTCCTACTGAGATCTCTGAAACCTTTCCAGATGAGCAACTCTTCGCTATTCAGGAAGCACCATGGTTTGCAGACAGGAAAAGGAAGAAGCATGAAAGGCTTCTCTCAATACAGAGTCAAATAAAACCCCCACATTCAAACTCTAAGTTTGGTGTTGGAAGGCCACAACCAAACTCTAAGTTTGGTGTTGGAAGGCCACAACCAAACTCTAAGTTTGGTGTTAAGAGGCCATCATCATGATCTGAGTATCTGTGAGGCTCCATGAGAGCCCACTATCAAGCTACTGACATTAAAGAAGCGCTTGTTGGGATGCAACCCAATTTTACTTATCTATGTTAGTTTCTATTTTCCATTGTTATTTTATGTTTTCTGTAGGTTGATGATCATGTGAAGTCACAAAAACAATTGAAAAAGTAGAAACAAACTGAAAAATAGAATGAAAAATAGCCCACCCTGGAGGAGAAGCCTACTAGCGTTTAAACGCCAGTAAAGACAGCAGAATGGGAGTTAAACGCCCAGTCTGGCACCATTCTGGGCGTTTAACGCCAGAAATGGGCACCAGACTGGCGTTTAACGCCAGAAAAGGGCAAAAAGCTGGTGTTAAATGCCAGAAATGGCAGCAACCTGGCGTTTAACGCCAGGATTGGCAGCAGAGGGCGTTTTGCAAGCCTAATTGGTGCAGGGATGGGAAATCCTTGACACCTCAGGATCTGTGGACCCCACAGGATTCCCACCAACCTCAACTCACTCTCTCACTTCTTCACACCTTTTCATAATACTCTTCCCCAAATAACCTCCACCAATCACCTCCATTACTCCTTCCTTTTCCACATCATAACCACCTAAAACCCCCCTTGGCCGAATAATCCACACACCTCCATCTCATCCATCTCTTCTTCTTCTCCTCCTTTCTTTATTCTTTTGCTCGAGGACGAGCAAACCTTTTAAGTTTGGTGTGGAAAAGCTCAGCTTTTCTTTTGTTTTTCAATAACCATTTATGGCACCTAAGGCCGGAGAAACCTCTAAAAAGAGGAATGGAAAGGCGATTGCTTCCACCTTCGAGTCATGAGAGATGGAGAGATTCATCTCAAAGGTCCATCAAGACCACTTCTATGAAGTTTTGGCCAAGACTCCTCATTGAAGAGGACAAGCCCATCACTAAGAAAAGGATGGAGCAAACAAGAGAGCCCACTCATGGACCTCAACAAGAGCATGAGGAAAATTATCATCATGAAATCCCTGAGATGCCTCAAGGGATGCATTTTCCTCCACAAAACTATTGGGAGCAAATTAACACCTCCCTAGGAGAATTAAGTTCCAATAGGAGACAACTAAGGGTGGACCTCCTTCATGAAATTAGAGAAGATCAAAGAGTCATGAGAGAGGAGCAACAAAGGCAAGGAAAAGACATTGAGGAGCTCAAGCACTCCATAAGATCTTCAAGAGGAAGAACTAGCCGCCATCACTAAGGTGGACCCGTTCTTTAATCTCCTTGTTCTTTATCTTCTATTTTTTTCGAATTTTTATGCTTTATGTTTATCTATGTTTGTGTCTTTATTACATGATCACTAGTGTCTTAGTGTCTATGCCTTAAAGCTATGAAAATGAATCCATCACCTCTCTTAAATGAAAAATATTTTCAATTGAAAAAGAAATAGAAGTGCATGAATTTCGAATTTTAAAACAGATTAATTATTTTGATGTGGTGGCAATACTTTTATTTTTCTGAATGAATGCTTGAACAGTGCATATTTTTGAATTTGTTGATTCATGAATGTTAAAATTGTTGGCTCTTGAAAGAATGATGGGAAAAGGAGAAATGTTATCTGATGATCTGAAAAATCATAAAATTGATTCTTGAAGCAAGAAAAGGCAGCGAATAGAAAGCTTGCAGCAAAAAAAAGTGAAAAAAAAAAGAAAAAAGAAAAGCAAGCAGAAAAAGCCAATACCCCTTTAAACCAAAAAGCAAGGGTAATAAAAAGGATCCAAGGCTTTGAGCATCAGTGGATAGGAGGGCCCACAGGAATAAAATCCTGGCCTAAGCGGCTAACCAAGCTGTCCCTAACCATGTGCTTGTGGCGTGAAGGTGTCAAGTGAAAACTTGAGACTGAGCGGTTAAAGTCGTGGTCCAAAGCAAAAAAAGAGTGTGCTTAAGAGCTCTGGACACCTCTAATTGGGGACTCTAGCAAAGCTGAGTCACAATCTGAAAAGGTTCACCCAGTTATGTGTCTGTGGCATTTATGTATCCAATGGTAATACTGGAAAACAAAGTGCTTAGGGTCACGGCCAAGACTCATAAAGTAGCTGTGTTCAAGAATCAACATACTTAACTAGGAGAATCAATAACACTATCTGGATTCTGAGTTCCTATAGAAGCCAATCATTTTGAACTTCAAAGGATTAAGTGAGATGCCAAAACTGTTCAGAGGCAAAAAGCTAAAAGCCCCGCTCATCTAATTAATACTGATCTTCATAGATATTTTTGGAATTCATTGTATATTCTCTTCTTTTTATCCTATTTGATTTTCAGTTGCTTGGGGACAAGCAACAATTTAAGTTTGGTGTTGTGATGAGCGGATAATTTATACGCTTGTTGGCATTGTTTTTAGTATGTTTTTAGTACATTTTAGTTAGTTTTTATTATGTTTTTATTAGTTTTTAAATAAAAATCACTTTTTTGGACTTTACTATGAGTTTGTGTGTTTTTTTGTGATTTCAGGTATTTTCTGGCTGAAATTGAGGGACCTGAGCAAAAATCTGATTCAGAGGCTGAAAAAGGACTGCAGATGCTGTTGGATTCTGACCTCCCTGCACTCGAAGTGGATTTTCTGGAGCTACAGAAGCCCAATTGGCACGCTCTTAATTGCGTTAGAAAGTAGACATCCTGGGCTTTCCAGCAATATATAATAGTTCATACTTTGCTCGAGATTTGATGGCCCAAACAGGCGTTCCAAGTTAGCTCAAGAATTCTGGCGTTTAACTCCAGAACTGGCACAAAAGCTGGAGTTAAACGCCCAAACTGGCATAAAATCTGGCGTTTAACTCCAAGAAACGTCTCTACACATGAAAGCTTCAATGCTCAGCCCAAGCACACACCAAGTGGGCCCCGGAATTTGAATTTTACAATAAACACCCTAGCTTACTCATTTTCTGTAACCCTAGGTCACTAGTTTACTATAAATACTACTTTCAGTGATTCATATTGTACCTCATGACATTCTACACGTTTCTCATTGTATTTTCTATGGCATGAGTCTCTAAACCCCATTGTTGGGGGTGAGGAGCTCTGCTGTTCTTCATGAATTAATGCAATTACTACTGTTTTCCATTCTATTACGCTTGCTTCCATTCTAAGATATTCATTCGCACTTCAACTTGATGAATGTGATGATCCGTGACACTCATCATCATTCTCACCTATGAACGCGTCCCTGACAACCACCTCTGTTCTACCTTAGATTGAATGCATATCTCTTAGCCTCATGATTCAAATCAGAGTCTTCGTGGTATAAGCTAGAATCATTGGCGGTCATTCCTGAGATCCGGAACGTCTAAACCTTGTCAGTTGTATTCTGAGTAGGATCTGGGAAGGGATGACTGTGACGAGCTTCAAACTCGTGAGTGTTGGGCTTAGTGACAGACGCAAAAGGATCAATGGATCCTATTCTGACATGATCGAGAACCGACAGATGATTAGCCGTGCAGTGACAGCGCATTTGGAACATTTTCACTGAGAGGACGGGATGTAGCCATTGACGACGATGATGCCCAACATAAAGCTTGCCATGGAAGGAGTCTTGCGTGCATGAAGAAGAAGACAGTAGGAAAGCAGAGGTTCAGAAGACAAAGCATTTCCAAAGCCTCAACCTGTTCTTCATTACTGCATAACAAGTATTTATTTCATGTTCTTTTACTTTTTACAATTAAATCTGAGAATTACTGATATCCTGACTAAGAGTTACAAGATAACCATAGCTTGCTTCAAGCCGACAATCTCCGTGGGATCGACCCTTACTCACGTAAGGTATTACTTGGACGACCCAGTGCACTTGCTGGTTAGTTGTGTGGAGTTACAAAAGTGTGATTGTAATTTCGTGCACCAGAGTTGCAGAAAGGTGTGCTATTTTATTAATCAGATGTTTTCAAAATGGTTTGAATTGAATAACAGGAAATTAAATTAGAGAATTTATGTAATTTAAATAAAAGCCTTGACTGGGAGTAGATTAGTTGGAAGCCCTATTCTTGTTGGAGTACTCTCAAGATTAATTGATAATTGAAGGTTGTTCTGTTTAGTTATCCCTTACTAGGCAAGAAAAAGTCAAACAAGTTGGAATGCTACTTCTATTCACAAGTTCCAACCTACACAATTAAAAGGGATTGGTGTCAGTGACTAGAGGGCAATTCAACATTAAACCCAATTACAATTCTTCTTTTTGAGCATTCCAACTCAAGGGTTCCTTTCAATCAACACCCCATCAAGTTAGGGAACTACTCGCTCATTGTGAATATAGAATTCATAACATAGGAAAGGGAATTAAAGAAAGACATGATAAATAGAAATCAAAGAAATCAATTAAAAATAAAAGTAATTCTTGTATTAATAAATTCTAAAATAATCCAATAGTAAAATTGAGTAAATTAAAGGACATGGAAGAGCAGAGACAAGTAAAGAAAATGAACTAGAATGACGAAGTCTTGGTGAGGTAATAACTCTTCTCAATATCCCAAAAAGCAATAGAAATAAAAATCCTAAAAACTATGAATGTGTAGAGAGAAAACCTAGAGGAGGAGTAAAACTAGATCTAAAAACTAAAATTGTGTAGAATGAATGTTGTTGTTGGTTTCTGCATGTCCTCTGGCTCTAGTCTGCTTTTCTGGGCCGAAAACTGGGTCAAAACAGGGCCCAAAATTGCCCCCAGCGAATTCTGCAGATTATGCAGATTGCGCACGTCACGCGATCGCGTCATTCATGCGGCCGCGTCATTCGGCGTTTTTTCCTACCACGCGAGCACGTCGTCCACGCCTCCACGTCACTGGTGCTATTCCAATCCGCGCGGTCGCGTGAGCCATGCGGCCGCGTCACTTCTCGCTGGTCATCTCCTCAATTTTTTGTGTTCGTTCCATTTTTGCAAGCTTCCTTTCCAATCTCCAATTCATTCATGCCCTATAAAGCCTGAAACATTTAACACACAGATCACGGCATCGAATGGAATAAAGGAGAATTAAAATACGTAATTAAAAGTCTCTAGGAAGCAAGTTTTTAATCATTTAATAATTTTAGGAAGGAAATATAAATTGCATGCTAATCATATGAATAAGTGGGTAAAGATCATGATAAAACCACACAATTAAACACATTATAAACCATAAAATAGTGGTTTATCAACCTCCCCACACTTAAACATTAGCATGTCCTCATGCTTAGTTGAAGGAGATAAAATAAATGAGTAGGAACATGTAAAACTCATGCAATGCAATGCAACCTATATATGTGAATGCAACTATATGATTCTTGTCCACTTGATCAATAGTAAATAAGCTCTTCAAAATAATTACAAATCAAATTCCACTAATTCAATTCTTATACAGTAAGAACAGATAAAAATACAAGAAGGTAGCTCATGAAAGCAGGGAACACAGAATTTTAAGCATTGAACCCACACTGATGATGTACGTACGCTCTAATCTCTCTAGTGTATAGGGCAATCACTCTATTCTTCTCTAATCATGCTCTCTAATTTTTGTTCTTCTCCTAACCAATCAACAATATTTAATATACCAATGCAAACATCATGAGGTCTTTTCAAGGTTGTAATGGGGCCAAGGTAATGGTAAGGATACATATGTGGCTAAGTAAGCTTATAAACTGAATCTTTAATTAACCCAAGCTTTAACATAACCTATATATATTCTTTATAACTTTAGAATTCATGCCTAGCTACCCAGAATTTCCCTTTCACATTCCATACTCGTGTATTAACTTTTTATTTTAATTTTATCATACATGCATTGATCTTTGAATTCTTAACTTAGCATTGGGGTAATTTTGTCCCCTTATTTATTTATTGAATATTTTTGGTTTTCTTTTCATAAACATAAAAATAAACATAGCTTATCAATGCACATAGATTTTTTTAATTCTTATAGTTTCACATGAGTAGGTATCCAAATTCCCATTATATTAACACTAGCGGCTCAACAGGCACTATCGTGCCTGTTCAGCCGCTTTTCTATTATTTTTAAAAAATTAATTTTATTCTTTTGTTAATATATTATTCCCTCTTTAAATTTATTAGATAAGTATTTTTTATTTTAATATTGACGTGACCTTATTTATATCATATTTTATTAAAATTAAAATTACTATAAATTTTTTTTAAAATATTAAATTATAAAAGCTCGCAATAGAGAGATATATATATTATCAGAAAAAATATAGTTTAAAAAATGATAATAACATTATCCTAATTCAAAAAGAGTATACATAAACCAAAATATATGTTAGTTATTTACAAAAAATAATTTTTACTTAAATGTCATTAATATTTATATTTGTCTTCATATATTTTAAGTGGTAGGTCAAAATATGAATCTGAATATAAAGAGGCCTTCATTTTTTTATAAATAGTGAAAGATAGAAGAAATGTGAGTGCTTATTTTTTTTGTTTTAAATATCAAACTGTAAGAATAATTAATAAAAAATAGGAGAGTATAAAAATTATATATTTAGAAAAAATCATTCATAATTCATCATACATCTCCTTATCAATAACTTTTCGAGTTTTGAAAAACTGTCAATTTATTGACCATAAAAATAATTATTTAAACACTTCAATATTATTCAATTAAAAATTATGTGTAACAAAATCAAAATATAAATTTAAAAATATTATTTACAAATTTAATATTTATAAACGTTATTAAGTAGTTTAATTATTTATTTTTAATAGTATTTAATTTGAGACCGACATAAAAATTTATATTCAAAAGACTCTTTATCTTCGTGCATAATTTCAATTGTTAAAAATATTTTATTTTTTTAAATTTTATATTTAATTTTTAAATTTTTTTAATCTCATTATTTTTAAAATTTTTAATTTATATTTTTATTATATCCCCTTACTATATTAAACATTATTCTTTCTCTTACTATCTTTCTCTAAACACATACTTATCATTATCTGATCGCCATTATTATATTTCCTTGTTTTCCTTTCTCATTTTTTCCTTCTTCTTCCACCTTCTCTTCACCCGACTGTAATTAATTATTACCAAGTATTATTATCGTAATTTTTAATCTTGTCTATCACTTTGATTTATAACCATCTATTATATTAACTTTTATGAGTTGTTGAAGTTTCGCTAAAAAAAGTAAGACATAAAGCATTTAAAATTTTTATCCAAATTATCAAATTAACTTTTAGAACGTATAAAATTTATAAATTTAAATTAAATAAGATATTAAACAAAAATTTAGTATGTTGTTATTATAGGTAACAAAATCAAAATAAAAATTTAAAAACATTATTTACAAATTAACTATTTATAAACGTTATGAAGTTTAGTTATTTATTTTTAATAGTATTTAATTTGAAGTCGAGATAAAAATTTGTATTTAAAACACTATTATTTATCTTCATGCATAATTCTAATTGATAAAAAATATTTTAATTTTTTTTAATTTTATATTTAATTTTTTTAAATTATCTTTAATTTTGTTATTTTTTCAAAATTATTAATTTATATTTTATTATATCCCTTTATTATATCAAACACTTTTTCTTATTATTATTCTTTATACACATACTTGTCATTGTCTCATCGCCATTATTATATTACCTTGTTCTCCTTTCTCATTTTTTTCTTCTCCTTCCACCTTCTCTTCACCCGACCGTAATTAATTATTACCAAGTATTATTATCGCAACTTTCAATTTTGTCTATCACTTTGATTTATAACTATCTGTTCTGTTAACTTTTATGAGTTATTGATGTTTTGTTAAAAGAAGTAAGATATAAAGCATTTAATTTTTTTTTCAAATTATCAAAATTTGATGTCAATAATCCTAAAAAACAATATCAACATATATTACTTTTAACTAAAATAATAAAAAATACATAATTGTAAGTTTTTAAACTAATAATTATAAATTTAAGTCGCAATTTAATATAGTACATTGGGACAAAAGGCAACCATTGCTATTCATATTTGACTGCTACTATCTAAGTTTTACATTTATATTACTGTGCACATTAATTTAAGTGCACTTTATTATTTTATTTTACATGTTTTGAAATAATGCCATTGTATTATAAGGAAGAGATTAACTTTCATAATCTAATGCGAATCTTTTTATTATTTTGTTTGTTATTTTGTTTGTTCATAAAATAGTTTTGAAAACTTTTAGATTTATCGTTCTGGTTTGCTTCTTATTAATCCTCACTTAATATACTCAAATTTAATGACTTTGATGGTGGTGAATTTTTGTAATTAGTTAAAAAATTTTAATTTATTTTCTCTCTCTACGATTTTGAACAAACTCAATTTTATTATTAAATAGTTTTTTAAATTTAGAATATTTTTAACCTTTTGTATAAAAATTAGACTTAATAAATTACCAAAATTTAAACCTATTCTCTTGAACTACTTTTTGATTGTATAATTGGAATTGTTTAAACGAAAGATCATTAGACCCCTAAAGTTTTTAAAGTAAAAGAAAAATACAATAAAATAAATTAATTAAAAAATCTATTAAAATAAAATGGTTTAAAAAAAAATATATATATATATATAATAATAATAATAATAATAATAATAATAATAATAATAATAATAATAATAATAATAATAATAATAATAATAATAATAATAATAATAAATTAAAACTTACATGGCTCGTGAGTTAGAAACATAGAGAGAAGAAAATAATTATAAAGGTTGAAACAATAAAAAATGTATAACATAGTTTTTATTTTGCCACATTTAAATAAAAAATAATATTATCTAATATAAAATAGATTAAAAATAAAAAAGAGATTAACAAAATCAATTAACAAAGTTTTTATATTGCTACATTTGTTGTGTTATATGTCGAACTAATAATTAATAAAAATAATATTATCCAATGTAAAATAGATTACAAATAAAAAAAAAAGAAGTAAACAAAATATGTGTGAGAATTTTTCATTCTATTGATAGGTGTAGCCTTTTTTTATCTGTTATATGTTAATTATGTGACAAACAAATAATATAAAATTAACTAATTTTTTGCAATACAATTTAGGAAATTAATAAATGTCAACCATAGTACTCTATATAATTAAATATCAAATCCAGTACTCTACATAATTAATAGCTTAGATAGTTTAGTAAATTAACATATTAATATTTTTAACGAATCTTTGATGGGTGCAAATTTTCTTGCGTCCTATATATATATATATATATATATATATATATATATATATATATATATATATATATATATATATATATATATATATATATATGCCAATCATATAACTTAGTCAATATGCATAATAAATAATATTGTGGTAGACAAAATTAATAATTTAATTTACTTTCAAAGTAAATATTTATGTATTCAAATTTTGAACATAATACTCTACATAACTAATATTTTAAAAAATTTAAAAAATATTATTACAAAGTAATTTAAAAAAAATAAGTTAACAAAATATTTATGGAACTCTTTCATTCAATTAGTGATAGGTAAGGACATATAAAAAACATAAAACACATATCAAATAAAAAGAAACTGTTTTCTTTCTGCATCAAATTGATAAGACAAAAAAAATATTTCTTTCTATATTAAATTGATAAAAAAAAGACATAGTAGTATTTTCATACGTCAAAAGTTGAGAATAAATTAAAAAGGCAGAGGAATGATTGAAAATATAGATTAGATAAGTAAACTAAAGAGAAGAAAAGATATAAGTGGATGTTATATGTGAAAGTAGTAACCGCTGTAAAACTGAATGAAATTAACAACTGCAGTTGATGAAGGCAATGGAAGAAGATGAAGGCGAGAGTGTTAAAGAAAGAAGAATAACATAACCGCAAGAAAAATACAAAAAGTAAAAACTAAACTACTGAAAGGATAACGTACTCAAAACAAAAGGATATAAATTAAAATTAATATAAAATCAAACAAAATATGAACATGATAAAGAATGCGAAGACATTGACAGAACAAACTATATAAACTAAAACTAACATAGAATTAAACAAAGCATGAAGATATTGATAGAACAAACGATATAAATTAAAACTAACATAGAATTAAACAAAGCATGAAGATGATGAAGAATGTGAAGATATTGATATTCATACCAGTTCATTTTCTTTTTATTTATTAGCAATTTGCAGACTGTCTTACATTTTTTAAAACTTTCATTTTAGTAGGAAGTTATTGGATTTTTCAAAACAAATTTTATGTCTATTTTGTCCTTATAATTTAGTTTCCAAAATAGTTTATTGTAGGATTAATATAGTCCAAAAAATTAGACACCAAAGTCATAGTCAATTCTCTGTATTGACTCTATATATTGTTGTTAGACGTATAATATATATGAAAAATAATAAATTAAAACTTACATGGCTCATGAGATAGAAAAATAAAGAGAAGAAAATAATCATAAAGATTAAAACAATAAAAAATGTATAACATAGTTCTTATCTTGCCACATTTAAATGTTATATATCAATCTAATAAATTGATAAAAAAAAGGAGATACAGTACTGTTTTCATACGTCAAAAGTTGGGAATAAATTAAAAAAACAGAAAAATGACTGAAAATATAGATTAGATAAGTAAACTAAAGAAAAGAAGAGATATAAGTGAATGTTATGCATAAAAGTAGTAACGGAATAAAATTTGTAAGTGCAGTGGATGAATGCAATGGAAGAGGATGGAGGCGAGAGTGTTGAAGGAAGGAGAAGAACCAAACAGCAAGAAAAATATAGAAAAGTAAAATCCAAACTACAGTGGATGGAGGCAATGGATGATGTGTTGTTATATTTATAGAAGTAAAGAACTGTTTTCATTTTAGTGGGAAGTTAATAGAAGTAACAAAACTGTTTTCATTTTAGTGGGTAGTTATTTAACTTTTTTATGGGTTAATGATTTTTAATTAAAAACAAAAATGTATTTTTACTATTTTGTCCATAATTTTAGTTTGTAAAATAAATTATTTGAGGGCAAATGATGTCTACCAAAATTGGACACCAAACTATGGTATTACCTTTATATATTGGTATAGATGACACATTCCCTTATTATCTTTTGTTCCCACAATTTTTCATACTTAATTAGCACACATAATTCTATCTTAAGCTAACCAAAGATTCAATTTGGAATATACAATTGTTTTTTCCGCTAAAGGCTAGTAATGTGGTAAAATATAGAACAAATGGGATTTAAGGCTCAAAGTGGCTAACAAAGGTAATTGAAAGGGTAGGTTTAATTTAGATAAGTGAGTTTAAACAAATAATGGCCTCAATCGTATGCAATCATACAAATATAATAAACATTGGACATATAGGATGAAACAAAATATAGATTACAATCATAGAGAAGTAAACACACAAGAATAAAATAATTATGGTTAAATAATGTAACAAACCTATTACTATGCAATTTATCCTATTCTACAAAAGAAAAACTAACTAAATATCCTAATTTATTGGTGTTTAGGGAAGAGAAATTACCTCTGGAAGTCAGGTACTGACCGACCTCCCCACACTTAAGCTTTGCACGTCCTCGGTACCATCTGTCAGGAACAAAGGTGGGCTGGTAGCAGTATCTCCACAGTCGGGACCATCATGGCTTCCTGTGCTGGTAAAGGAAGTGGAGTCTGGGGTGTCTGAGTCCTTGAATTTTCCCATAATCAGCTCCTTGAGGTATGTGAATCGGTGCTTGTTACGGCGCTCTCTCATCTTAGCTTTGTGTTCCTGCCGATCCAACCTTTTGAGTATCTGATGGAGCAGTTGGTCTGTTGTAGGTGCTTGTGGTGTTGAAGAAGGAATTTCTTCAACCGGTTCAGTAGGATGGCTTGTGGCGGCTGGTGGAGATCTGATGTATTTCCCGTTAGGGACATACTGATCATCTCGTGGGAGCAAGGCTTTGGTGTCCCCAGCTCTGTAGGAAATTCTGGCTGCTGAGACAAGATCTAAGACCGAGGCGGGAAAAGGTAAGTTGCCCGCAATTTGCACGTGTCCCATGGCATTCCGGATGTATCTTGGTAGGTTCAGAGGTTGGTCTGTAAGGATGCACCATAGTAGAACGGCCATGTCCGCAGTGAAGGAGGACTCGTGAGTGCTCGGAAAGACGTAATAGGACATGATCTGTGCCCATACGCGAGCCTCCAAGGTAAGTGCTGAAGCCGATATTCCCTTAGGGCGGGTACGATGGTATCGTAGATCCAACAGCTGCCAGGTAGTGCGATAACTCTGAGAACGGCGTCCCAGTCAAATTGGTACATCTGGCGCTTGAGTGCGGCTTCTTGAAAGGCGTCCAATCCTTCTGGAATAGGGGGAAGACCTAGAGCTTTTTGAATGGCCTCTTCTGTAATGGGGACTTGCTTCTGACGGACAAAGACAGACTGCAGGGTTGGCAGGTGGAAGTTGGAGTAGAACTCGACTACCGAAGAAAGATTGACCTGCCTCGGCTGTCTCTGTAGGAAACCCCATTGTCTTTGTGCAATTTGCGGCTCAACAAAGGTAGTAATATGGTTTGGGAGGAGAAGAAGGTATTCGTTGTTGTAACTCCTGTCTGCCAGGATGGGGAACATCTGCTCACAGTAGCGATTGGGAAATCGCGCAGTGTCCTTTGCTGGGAAGGCCCTTTCTTTATCATCAACCTTTATCATCCTCTTAGTTATTTTTGTTGAGGGTTTAACCGCAGTTGAAGAGGGCTCTGCCACTAATGCTCTTTTTATTCCTCTTCTTGCTGGTGGTTTGGGAGTAGCTTTCTCTTTTCCTTTCTTGGTGGCCATCCTGAAAAGGAAAAAAGAAAGTAACGTAAATTCAAAGAGATAGAGCAAGGAAAGAGGGTTGTATAAGTGATAAACAATGCACGGTAAAGAGGATGTTGTTAACACATGGTCATGACTACATGTGAAAAGTTCATCAATGGAAATATAGCAAGTGCATTGGAGGATCATTAAATGCAAGGATTTATTGGCATGCAGGCAAAGGCATGAGTAGCATAGATCAAGCATTTAGTTAGTTGAATGTGTTATCACTCGTAACAAACTAGCCATCACGTCTGTATTGACAATTAAATTCAATTAATACATTAGTAAAGGAATTTGTGAAAAGCAAGCATTGAATAGTAGAATAGAATAATGTAGAAAAATGCATGATGCCATATGGGCTTTTTCACAAACACATAGCATGCATGGTAAATAAGGTATAGAAAGTATTAAAGTGAACATGCAAGCAACCCTTTAAAAAAAAGTAATATATAATTGCCAAACAATTTTACAACAATCCACAAGCATATAATGAGAAATAATGACTCAAATAAATTTCCAACACCAAGTAAAAAGGAAAAAGAAAGAAAAGAAAATATGGATAATGAAAGTAAAAAGAAAAGAAAGAAGATAACATATAAAAATAAGGAGAATAATAGAAAAGTAGGGGGGAAGAAGAAAAGAAAACCTCGTTAATGGAGGTGAGAGAGAGAGAGAGAGAGTAGAAAGTGAAAAAAGGAAGAAGGAAGAAGGAAGAAATAAGGAGGAAAAAAGAAATAGGATTTAGGGAAAAGAAAGATAAGATAATTGGCAAATAAGGGAAGCTGTGCGGCGCAAGCGACGCGGTCGTGTGGGACACGCGGTCGCGCGACTTTCACTTATACTAATTGACGCGGTCGCGTCAGTCACGCGGTCGCGTGACCCGTTTTATGCTATTGGCGCGAGGGCAGCCTCGCACTTGCACAACTCTCTGTTCAAACTCTTATTGCGCCAAATGTTGGGTGACGCGATCGCGTGGGGCATGCGATCGCGTGAGTGGCCATTAGAAGGATATGACGCGGACGCGTGAGCCATGCGTCTGCGTGGGAAGAATTGTGCGTTCAGCGCTAATCCAACACCACTCTAGCACAACTTTCCGTCGTGCACCTTTTCACGCAAATCCAGGCACCGCCGCTGAGTGACGCGGTCGCATGGAGCCATGTTCCCACCCACGCGGACGCGTCAGGCGGGTGGGGCAATTTGCCACGGAACGCCTCCGCCCTCTCGCGTGACTCTGTTCGTTTTATTTCCTCCATCCTTACGCCGACGTCAATGATGCGGTCACGTCGCGTGAAATTTTTTTTTAAATAAAAGTATGTAAATGCAGATGCGCAAAATGTACTAATAAAGAGAAAGTTATTGAATAGGAAACTAAGAATAAAGAAAAGATCGATCATACCATGTTGGTTGTCTCCCACCTAGCACTTTGCTTTAACGTCCGTAAGTTGGACGCTCCCTTGCTCAGTCTTCGGCTATATGGGGATCTTCCAAGGGGAAGATCTCGAGCTCCTTGTTTTTCTTCATCTCTTCCATGGTATATTTAATGTTGTCCATAACTTGATAGTTCAGAGCTGAGATGACTAGGGAAAAACTTCGGTTCGGCTCTCTACTCTTGGACCTTCCCATCTGATCTCAATTACCTGGCATGATCCTCAGCGAGATTTGTAAAGGAGGACTAAAAGTGAACTCTTTCTCTGATTGCTGATCATGTACACTTCATCTCTCCTGAAGTCTTGAGTTCTCATAAGCTTCTAGGCGAAGATTTCCAGTTCTTGCAGTTGCAACTTCCTTCAGCTCCGCCTTTCTCATTCCCATGTTGCACTCCTTTACTGCCCAAAAGGCTTTGTGCTCTATTTCAACGGGAGATGACAAGCTTTTCCATAAACTAAGCGGAAAGGACTCATCCCAATGGGTGTTTTGTATACTGTTCTGTATGCCCAGAGTGCATCTTGTAGCCTGATGCTCCAGTCTCTTCTATGAGGTTTGACTATCTTCTGCAAGATATGCTTTATCTCTCTGTTTGACACCTCGGCTTGCCCATTAGTCTGAGGATGGTAGGCTGTTGCAACCTTATGAATATCCTATGCTTCTTTCATTAATCCTGTAGTCTTCTGTTAGCAAAAAATGGGTGCCTTGATCGCTCACGATCGCTCGTGGTGATCCAAAGCGACAAATAATGTGATTTCTCACAAAGGAAACACAGGATATGCATCATCAGTGCGGGTAGGAATTGCTTCCACCCATTTGGAAACGTAATCCACAGCTAACAATATATAAAAATAACCATTAGAATTTGGAAATGGACCCATGAAGTCAATGCCCCAAACATAAAAAATTTCACAGAAAAGCAAAATTTGTTGAGGCATCTCATCCTTCTTGGATATATTACCAAATTTTTGGCATGGGAAACAAGACTTACAAAATTCAGCAGCGTCCCTAAAAAGAGTAGGCCACCAGAATCCACCGTCTAAGATTTTTCTAGCTGTTCTTTGAGGGCCAAAATGTCCCCCACTTTCAGATGAGTGACAGGCCTCTAAGATGGACTGGAATTCTGATTGAGGCACACATCGTCTAATTACCTGGTCAGCGCCACATCTCCATAAATACGGGTCATCCCATATATAATATTTAGACTCACTTTTTAGCTTGTATCTTTGATGCTTCGAAAATTTGGAGGAATTATACGGCTAACTAGATAATTAGCTACAGGTGCATACCAAGGGACTACCTCAGATACTGCTTGCAGGTTATCAAATGGGAAATTATCAGCTATAGGAGTGGGTCATCTGTAATGTGCCCAAGGTGACTCAATGGTCTGCCACTAAATTCTGGTTACCACTCCTATCCTTAATTTCCAAATCAAA
>NC_092048.1:80210141-80280714 GCF_003086295.3 Arachis hypogaea | reverse complement strand
CTAATCTGATTTCTGTCAAGTCCCTCAATTTCAGCCAGAAAATACCTGAAATCACAGAAAAACACACAAACTCATAGTAAAGTCCAGAAATGTGAATTTAACATAAAACTATTAAAAACATCCCTAAAAGTAACTAGATCTACTAAAAACATACTAAAAACAATGCAAAAAGCGTATAAATTATCCGCTCATCACAACACCAAACTTAAATTGTTGCTTGTCCCCAAGCAACTGAAAATCAACATAGGATAAAAAGAATAGAATATACTATAAATTCCAAACTATCAATGAAACAAGCTCAATCATATGAGCGGGACTTATAGCTTTTTGCCTCTTGAATAGTTTTGGTATCTCACTTTATCCATTGAAGTCTAGAATGATTGGCATCTATAGGAACTTAGATTTCGAATAGTGTTATTGACTCTCCTAGTTCAGTATGATGATTCTTGAACACAGCTTCTTTATGAGTCTTGGCCGTGGCCCTAAGCACTTTGTTTTCCAGTATTACCACCGGATACATAAATGCCACAGACACATAATTGGGTGAAGCTTTTCAGATTGTGACTCAGCTTTGCTAAAGTCCCCAATTAGAGGTGTCCAGGGTTCTTAAGCACACTCTTTTTTGCTTTGGACCTTGACTTTAACCGCTCAGTCTCAAGTTTTCACTTGACACCTACACGCCACAAGCACATGGTTAGGGACAGCTTGGTTTAGCCGCTTAGACCAGGATTTTATTCCTTTAGGCCCTCCTATCCACTGATGCTCAAAGCCTTGGGATCCTTTTTATTGCCCTTGCCTTTTGGTTTTAAGGTTTTGGCTTTTTCTGCTTGCTTTTTCTTTTTCTTCTATTTTTTTTCGCCTATTTTTTTTTCTGCAAGCTTTGTTCTTTGCTGCTTTTTCTTGCTTCAAGAATCATTTTTATGATTTTTCAGATTATCAAATAACATGTTCCTAGTCATCATTCTTTCAAGAGCCAACATATTTAACATTCTTAAACAACAACTTCAAAAGACATATGCACTGTTCAAGCATACATTCAGAAAACAAGAAGCATTGTCACCACATCAATATAATTAAACTAAGTTCAAGGATAAATTCGAAATCATGTACTTCTTGTCTTTTGAATTAAAACATTTTTATTTAAGAGAGGTGATGGATTCATAGGACATTCATAACTTTAAGACAAAGTTACTACTACTAATGATCATGTAATGAAGATACAAACATAGATAAGCACATAGAAAACAAAAAAAACAGAGAAAGTAAGAACAAGAAATGAGTCACCTTAGTGATGTCCTTGAGCTCTTCTATGTCTCTTCCTTGTCTTTGCTGCTCCTCCTTCATTGCTTTTAGATCTTCTTTGATTTCATGAAGGATGATGGAGTGCTCTTGATGTTCCACCCTTAGTTGCTTCCAATAATTGGTGGAAGAAAATGTATCCCCTGAGGTATCTCAGGGATCTCTTGATCTGCAGTCAAATGTTCTACCACTGAGCTATAGATCGCCCCCCTTTAAGCCATATAATTGGCTTTTTACCACACCAAACTTAGAATGTTGCTCGCCTTCGAGCAAAAGAAGAAGGAATAGATGAAGAATGAAGATGTGGAAATAAAAAATGGATTTATGAGGAGGTAAAGGGGGGATGTGTGGGGTCCAGAGATGTGAGATGATCCTGTGGGTCCACAGATCTGGGTGTCAAGGCATTTACATCCCTGCACCAATTTAGGCATGCAAAATGCCCTTGCACACAACTCTGGGCGTTCAGCGCCAGGTTGGTGCCATTTTGGGCGTTCAACGCCCCTTTGCTGCCATTTCTGGCGTTGAACACCAGAACCATGCTTGTTCTGGGCGTTCAGCGCCAGGATACTCCCATTCTGGGCGTTCAGCCCAGAACTATGCTCTGTTCTGGCGTTTGAACGCCAGACAGATGCTCTCCAGGGTGTGATTTTTCTTCTGCTGTTTTTGATTCCGTTTTCAATTTTTTTTTATTTTGTGACTCCACATGATCATGAACCTAAAAAACATATAACAAGAAAAATAAGAATTAGATAAACATTGGGTTGCCTCCCAACAAGCGCTTCTTTAATGTCAATAGCTTGACAGTGAGCTCTCATGGAGCCTCACAGATGTGCAGAGCTTTGTTGAGACTCTCCAACACCAAACTTAGAGTTTGGATATGGGAGTTCAACACCAAATTTAGAGTTTGGTTGTGGCCTCCCAACACCAAACTTAGAGTTTGACTGTGGGGGCTCTGGTTGACTCTGCTTGGAGTGAAGCTTTTCTGCTTCCTCTCCATGGTTGCAGAGGGAGATCCTTGAGTTTTAACACAAGGGAGTCCTCATTCCATTGAAGGACTATTTCACCTCTGTCAACATCAATCACAGCTCTTGCTGTGGCCAGGAAAGGTCTTCCTAGGATGATGGATTCATCCTCTTTCTTTCCAGTATCCAGGACTATGAAATCAGCAGGGATGTAAAGGCCCTCAACTTTTACCAATACATCTTCTACGTGTCCATAAGCCTGTCTTCTTGAGCTGTCTGCCATCTCTAGTGAGATTTTAGCAGCTTGCACCCCATAGATTCCCAGTTTCTCTATTACAGAGAGGGCATGAGGTTTATACCTGAACCAAGGTCACACAGAGCCTTAAAGATCATGGTGCCTATGGTACAGGGTATTATGAACTTTCCAGGATCCTGTCTCTTCTGAGGCAATGTCAGTTGATCCAGATCACTTAGTTCATTGATGAACAAGGGAGGTTCAACTTCCCAAGTATCAATGCCAAATACTTTGGCATTTAGCTTCATGATTGCACCAAGAAACTTGGCAGTTTGCTCTCCAGTGACATCCTCATTCTCTTCAGAAGAGGAATACTCATCAGAGCTCATGAAGGGCATAAGGAGGTTCAATGGAAGCTCTATGGTCTCTAGATGAGCCTCAGAGTCCCTTGGTTCCCCAGAGGGACGCTCCTTATTGATCACTGGACGTCCCAGGAGGTCTCCCTCCTTGGGATTCACGTCCTCTCCTTTCCTCACAGGTTCGTCCATGGCGCTTATGTCAATGGCCTTGCACTCTCCTTTTGGGTTCTCTTCTGTATTGCTTGGGAGAGTACTAGGAGGGATTTCAGTGATTCTTTTACTCAGCTGGCCCACTTGTGCTTCCAGATTTCTAATGGAAGACCTTGTTTCATTCATGAAACTTACAGTGGCCTTAGATAGATCAGAGACTAGATTTGCTAAATTAGAAGCATTTTGTTCAGAGTTCTCTGTCTGTTGCTGAGTTGATGATGGAAAAGGTTTGCTATTGCTAAACCTGTTTCTTCCACCATTATTAAAGCCTTGTTGGGGCTTTTGATCCTTCCATGAGAAATTTGGATGATTTCTCCATGTTGAGTTGTAGGTGTTTCCATAAGGTTCACCTAAGTAGTTCACCTCTGCTATTGCAGGGTTCTCAGGATCATAGGCTTCTTCTTCAGAAGATGCCTCTTGAGTACTGTTGGATGCAGCTTGCATTCCATGCAGACTCTGAGAAATCATATTGACTTGCTGAGTCAATATTTTGTTCTGAGCCAATATGGCATTCAGAGTATCAACTTCAAGAACTCCTTTCTTCATAGGTGTCCCATTACTCACAGGATTCCTTTCAGAAGTGTACATGAACTGGTTATTAGCAACCATGTCAATGAGTTCTTGAGCTTCTGCAGGCGTTTTCTTTAGGTGAATGGATCCACCTGCAGAAGTGTCCAGTGACATCTTTGATAGCTCAGATAAACCATCATAGAATATATCCAAGATGGTCCATTCTGAAAGCATGTCAGAAGGACACTTTTTGGTCAACTGTTTGTATCTTTCCCAAGCTTCATAGAGAGATTCACCTTCTTTCTGTCTGAAGGTTTGAACATCAGCTCTAAGCTTGCTCAGCTTTTGAGGAGGAAAGTACTTGGCTAAGAAAGCCGTGACCAGCTTATCCCAAGAGTTCAGGCTGTCTTTGGGTTGAGAATCCAACCATAATCTAGCTCTGTCTCTTACAGCAAAGGGGAAAAGCATGAGCCTGTAGACTTCAGGATCTATTCCATTAGTCTTAACAGTATCACATATCTGCAAGAATTCAGTTAAGAACTGAAAAGGATCTTCAGATGGAAGTCCATGAAACTTGCAGTTCTGCTGCATCAGAGAAACTAATTGAGGTTTCAGCTCAAAGTTGTTTGCTCCAATGGCAGGAATGGAGATGCTTCTTCCATGTAAATTGGAATTAGGTGCAGTAAAGTCACCAAGCATCCTCCTTTCATTATTATTATTTTCGCCTGCCATCTCCTCTGCCTGTTCGAAAATTTCTGAAAGGTTATCTCTGGATTGTTGTATTTTAGCTTCTCTCAATTTTCTCTTTAGAGTTCTTTCAGGTTCTGGATCTGCTTCCACAAGAATGTTCTTATCGTTGCTCCTGCTCATATGACAAGGAAGAATGGCCAGAAAAATGATAATAATAATAGAGATCCTTTATACCACAGTATAGGGATCCCTTTGTAAGTAGAAGAAGAGGGGGAGATAAAGGATGTGATGTAAAAGAAGAAACACAACTGTGAGGATTGGAATGTGAGATGAGATGTTAGGACATGAATGAATAAATAGAATGAGATGGGGGAGGAATAATTTTCGAAAATTATTTTGAAAAAGAGTTAGTGATTTTTGAAAATTGGTTTTTGAAAATTAGTTAGTATTTTTCGAAAATTTTTGAATTCAAAAATAAAAAATAAAAATAATTAGTTAATTAAAAAGAAATTTTTAAAAAAGGGAGAGATATTTTCGAAAATTAGAGAGAGAGAGAGTTAGTTAGGTAGTTTTGAAAAAGTTAAGAAACAAACAAAAAGTTAGTTAGTTAGTTGAAACAAATTTTGAAAAGATAAGAAGTTAGGAAGTTAGAAAAGATATTTTGAGAAGATATTTTTGAAAAAGATAAGATAAGAAGATATTTTTGAAAAGATATGATTGAAATTAGTTTTGAAAAAGATTTGATTTTTAAAATCTCAATTAATGACTTGGTTCATAAGAAATCACAAGATATGATTCTAGAACTTAAAGTTTAAATCTTTCTTAACAAGCAAGTAACAAACTTCAAATTTTTGAATCAAAACATTAATTGATTAGTTATTTTCGAAATTTTTATATAAAAATAAGAAAAAGATTTTTGAAAAATATTTTTGAAATTTTCGAAAATAGCTAATAATTTTGAAAAAGATTTGATTTTTGAAAAAGATTTTGAAAAAGATAACATTTTCAAATTGAAAATTTGATTTGACTCATTGGCAACAACTTTGATTTTTAAAATTTTTGAAAAAGTCAACTCAAATTTTCGAATTTGATGAGAGAAAAAGGGAAAGATAATTTTTTTGATTTTTGAATTTTTATGATGCAAGAGAAAAACATGAAAATTATGCAATGCATGAAATTTTTAGATCAAAACATGTGATGCATGCAAGAATGCTATGAATGTCAAGATGAACACCAAGAACACTTTGAAGATCATGATGAACATCAAGAACACATTTTTGAAAAATCTTTAATGCAAGGAAAACATGCAAGACACCAAACTTAGAATTCTTTAATGCTTAGACACTAAGAATTCAAGAATGCATATGAAAAACACTATACAACACAAAACAAACAAATCATCAAGATCAAACAAGAAGACTTACCAAGAACAACTTGAAGATCATGAAGAACACTATGAATGCATGAATTTTCAAAAAAAAATGCAAGATGCACATGCAATTGACACCAAACTTATGACATGACTCATGACTCAAACAAGAAACAGAAAAATATTTTTTGATTTTTATGATTTTCCAATTTTTTTGGATTTTTGTATAATTTTTTTGAAAACATTTGGGAAAAAGGAAGTAATGAATTCATAGTCCTCAATCAAAATCCTGGGAATTAATGGCCAGTCAAGCTAAAATATGTTATATGAAACACTAGAATTCATTCTTAAAATTTTGAAGAAAAATATATTTTTGAAAACATTTTTTTTTTCGAAAACAAGTGAGAAATTTTTGAAAGATTTTTGAAAAATTTTTGAAAACAAAACAAAAAGAAAATTACCTAATCTGAGCAACAAGATGAACCGTCAGTTGTCCAAACACGAACAATCCCCGGCAACGGCGCCAAAAACTTGGTGGACGAAATTGTGATCACATTAATGTAGTACTCTTTGTTATTGTATGGAAACATTATTATGGCTCTTTACTATGTGTGGACACAACTCCGTTCAACTAACCAACAAGTGTACTGGGTCGTCCAAGTAATAAACCTTACGTGAGTAAGGGTCGATCCCACAGAGATTGTTGGCTTGAAGCAAGCTATGGTCACCTTGCAAATCTCAGTCAGGCGGATTTAAACATGATATTTTATTAGATTAAAATAAACAATAAAAGGGATAGAGATACTTATGTAGATTCATTGGCAGGGATTTCAGATAAGCGAATGGAGATGCTTTTCGTTCCTCTGAACCTCTGCCTTCTTGCTATCTTCATCCAATCAGTCTTACTCCTTTCCATGGCTGGCTGTATGCAAGGGCATCACCGTTGTCAGTGGCTACATCCCCTCCCCTCAGTGAATCATATGCTCACGCACCCTGTCACGGCACGGCTATTCATCTGTCGGTTCTCGATCATGCTGGAATAGGATTCACCCTCCTTTTGCGTCTGTCACTAACGCCCAACAATCGCGAGTTTGAAGCTCGTCACAGTCATTCAATCATTGAATCCTACTCAGAATACCACAGACAAGGTTTAGACCTTCCGGATTCTCTTGAATGCCGCCATCATTCTAGCGTACGCCACGAAGATTCTGGTTAGGAGATCTAAGAGATACTCAATCTAGCTTAATTCATGTAGAACAGAAGTGTTTGTCAGGAACGCGTTCATAAGGGGGAAGGATGATGAGCGTCACACATAATCATCACCTTCATCACGTTCTTGGGTGCGAATGGATATCTTAGAAGAGAAATAAGAAGAATTGAATAGAAAACAGTAGTACTTTGCATTAATCTTTGAGGAACAGCAGAGCTCCACACCTTAATCTATGGAGTGTAGAAACTCTACCGTATGAAAATACATAAGTGAAGGTCCAGGCATGGCCGAGATGGCCAGCCCCCTAAAGCGTGATCAAAGGATCATAAGGTAATCCAAAGATGCCTAATACAATAGTAAGAGGTCCTATTTATAATAAACTAGTCACTAGGGTTTACATGAGTAAGTAATTGATGCATAAATCCACTTCCTGGGCCCACTTGGTGTGTGTTTGGGCTGAGCCTGAGTGTTGCACGTGCACAGGCCATTTGTGGAGTTGAACGCCAGTTTCTGTGCCAGTTTGGGCGTTCAACTCTGGTTTTGGATCCTTTTCTGGCGCTGGACGCCAGATTTGGGCAGAAGGCTGGCGTTGAACGCCAGTTTACGTCGTCAATTCTTGGCCAAAGTATGGACTATTATACATTGCTGGAAAGCCCTGGATGTCTACTTTCCAACGCAATTGGAAGCGCGCCATTTCGAGTTCTGTAACTCCAGAAAATCCACTTTGAGTGCAGGGAGGTCAGAATCCAACAGCATCAGCAGTCCTTTTTCAACCTCTAAATCTGATTTCTGCTCAAGTCCCTCAATTTCAGCCAGAAAATACCTGAAATCACAGAAAAACACACAAACTCATAGTAAAGTCCAGAAATGTGAATTTAACATAAAAACTAAGGAAAACATCCCTAAAAGTAACTAGATCCTACTAAAAACATACTAAAAACAATGCCAAAAAGCGTATAAATTATCCGCTCATCAATGAACAAGGGAGGTTCAACTTCCCAAGTATCAATGCCAAATAATTTGGCATTCAGCTTCATGATTGCACCAAGAAACTTGACAATTTGCTCTTCAGTAACATCCTCATTCTCTTCAGAAGAGGAATACTCATTAGAGCTCATGAAGGGCATAAGGAGGTTCAATGGAATCTCTATGGTCTCTAGATGAGCCTCAGAGTCCTTTTGTTCTTTAGAGGGAAGCTCCTTATTGATCACTGGACATCCCAGGAGGTCTTCCTCCTTGGGATTTGCGTCTTCCTCTCCCTCTTTGGGTTCAGCCATGGTGCTTATATCAATGGCCTTGCACTCTCCTTTTGGATTCTCTTTTGTATTGCTTGGGAGAGTACTTGGAGGGATTTCAGTGATCCTTTTACTCTGCTGGCCCACTTGTGCTTCCAAATTTCTATTGGAAGACCTGGTTTCATTCATGAAACTCACAGTGGCCTTAGATAGATCAGAGACTAGATTTGCTAAATTAGAAGCATTTTGTTCAGAGTTCTCTGTCTGTTGCTGAGTGGATGATGGAAAAGGTTTATTATTGTTAAACCTGTTTCTTCCACCATTATTAAAGCCTTGTTGAGGCTTTTGATCCTTCCATGAGAAATTGGGGTGATTTCTCCATGATGAGTTATAGGTGTTTCCATAAGGTTCACCTAAGTAATTTACCTCTGCTATGGCAGGGTTCTCAGGATCATAAGCTTCTTCTGCATAAGAAGCCTCTTGAGTACTGTTGGATGCAGCTTGCATTCCATGCAGACTCTGAGAGATCATATTGACTTGCTGAGTCAATATTTTATTCTGAGCCAATATGGCATTCAGAGTATCAACTTCAAGAACTCCTTTCTTCATAGGCGTCCCATTACTCACAGGATTCCTTTCAGAAGTGTACATGAACTGGTTATTATCAACCATGTCAATGAGTTCTTGAGCTTCTACAGGCGTTTTCTTTAGGTATATGGATCCACCTGCAGAAGTGTCCAGTGATATCTTTGATAGCTCAGATAAACCATCATTGAATATATCCAGGATGGTCCATTTTGAAAGCATGTCAGAAGGACACTTTTTGGTCAACTGTTTGTATCTTTCCCAAGCTTCATAGAGGGATTCACCTTCTTTCTGTCTGAAGGTTTGAACATCAGCTCTAAGCTTGCTCAGCTTTTGAGGAGGAAAGTACTTGGCTAAGAAAGCCGTGACCAGCTTATCCCAAGAGTTCAGGCTGTCTTTGGGTTGAGAATCCAACCATAATCTAGCTCTGTCTCTTACAGCAAAAGGGAAAAGCATGAGCCTGTAGACTTCAGGATCTACTCCATTAGTCTTAACAGTATCACATATCTGCAAGAATTCAGTTAAGAACTGAAAAGGATCTTCAGATGGAAGTCCATGAAATTTGCAGTTCTGCTGCATCAGAGAAACTAATTGAGGTTTCAGCTCAAAGTTGTTTGCTCCAATGGCAGGAATGGAGATGCTTCTTCCATGTAAATTGGAATATGGTGCAGTAAAGTCACCAAGCATCTTCCTTACATTATTATTATTTTCGGCTGCCATCTCCTCTTCCTGTTCGAAAATTTCTGAAAGGTTATCTCTGGATTGTTGTATTTTAGCTTCTCTTAGTTTCCTTTTCAGAGTCCTTTCAGGTTCTGGATCTGCTTCCACAAGAATGTTCTTATCCTTGCTCCTGCTCATATGACAAAGAAGAGGGCACAGAAAAATAATAATAATAATAATATAGATCCTTTATACCATAGTACAGGGATCCCTGTGTGAGTAGAAGAAGTGGGGGAGACAAAGAATGTAATATAGTGGAAGAAACACAACTGTGAGGAGGGTTGAGATGTGAGATGAGATGTTAGTAGATGAATAAATAAATAGAATAAGATGGGAGAGGGAGAATTTTCGAAAATAATTTTTGAAAAAGGGTTAGTAATTTTCGAAAATGGTTTTTGAAAAATGTTAGTATTTTTCGAAAATTTTTAAAATCAAAAATAAAAATAAGAATAATTAGTTAATTAAAAAGAAATTTTTGAAAAAGAGGGAAGATATTTTCAAAAATTAGAGAGAGAGAGAGTTAGTTAGGTAGTTTTGAAAAAGTTAAGAAACAAACAAAAAGTTAGTTAGTTAGTTGAAACAAATTTTGAAAAGATAAGAAGTTAGGAGGTTAGAAAAGATATTTTGAAACCAACTTTTTGAAAAAGGTAAGATAAGAAGATATTTTAGAAATTAGTTTTGAAAAAGATTTGATTTTTAAAATCTCAATTAATGACTTGATTCATAAGAAATCACAAGATATGATTCTAGAACTTAAAGTTTGAATCTTTCTTAACAAGCAAGTAACAAACTTCAAATTTTTGAATCAAAACATTAATTGATTATGTTATTTTCGAAAATTTGATATAAAAATAAGAAAAAGATTTTGAAAAATATTTTTGGAATTTTCGAAAATAACTAAGAATTTTGAAAAAGATTTGATTTTTGAAAAAGATTTTGAAAAAGATAAGATTTTCAAATTGAAAATTTGATTTGACTCATGAGAAACAATTTGATTTAAAAATTTTTGAAAAAGTCAATCCAAATTTTCGAATTTGATGAGAGAAAATGGGAAAGATATTTTTTTGATTTTTTAAAATTTTTATGATGAGAGAGAAAAACACTAAAGAGATGCAATGCATGAAATTTTTAGATCAAAACATGTGATGCATGCAAGAATGCTATGAATGTCAAGATGAACATCATAGACACAATTTTAAAAAATTTTTAATGCAAAGAAAACATGCAAGACACCAAACTTAGAATTCTTTAATGCTTAGACACTAAGAATTCAAGAATGCATATGAAAAACATGAAAAGACACAAAACAAAAAATCATCAAGATCAAACAAGAAGACTTACCAAGAACAACTTGAAGATCATGAAGAACACCATGAATGCATGAGAATTTTCGAAAAATGCAAGATGCACATGCAATTGACACCAAACTTATAACATGACTCAAGACTCAAACAAGAAACAGAAAAATATTTTTGATTTTTATGATTTTCTAAAATTTTTTTTTTTGGATTTTTTTTTCGAAAATTAATTGAAAAAGGAAAAATAAGGATTCCAAAATTTTTAATATGAATTCCAGGAATCTTGCAGTGTTAGTCTAAAGCTTCAGCCCAGGAATTAGACATGGCTCACTAGCCAGCCAAGCTTTCAATGAAAGCTCCGGTCCAAAACACTAGACATGGCCAATGGCCAGCCAAGGTTCAGCATGTAACATAAGAGAATATACTGCTCATTACTTATCGAAGTAACTTGCCTCTATGCTGATGGTTTGGAAGCCTCAGTCCAAAAGAATTTAGACATGGCTTTACAGCCAACCAGGCTTCACATGCTTCATGAAACACTAGAATTCATTCTTTAAAAATTTTGAATAAAATATTTTTTTTTTGAAAACAAAAGAAAAATTTTTGAAAAATTTTTGAAAAGAAAATAAAAAGAAAATTACCTAATCTGACCAACAGGATGAACCGTCAGTTGTCCATACTCGAACAATCCCCGGCAATGGCGCCAAAAACTTGGTACGCGGAATCGTGATTACACTTTAATTATGTAAAGTTCATTGCTCTTTCTTTCCCTGGAAATGGCGCCAAAAACATGATGCCAAAACTACGGTTCACAACTCCGTGTAACTGACCAGCAAGTGCACTGGGTCGTCCAATTAATACCTTACGTGAGTAAGGGTCGAATCCCACGGAGATTGTTGGTATAAAGCAAGCTATGGTCACCTTGCAAATCTCAATTAGGCAGATATAAATTGATAATGGTGTTTTTGAATTTAATATAATAAAATAGGGATAGAAATACTTATGTAATTCATTGGTAGGAATTTCAGATAAGCGAATGGAGATGCTTTCATTCCTCTGAACCTCTGCTTTCCTGCTATCTTCATCCAATCAGTCTTACTCCTTTCCATGGCTGGCTTTATGTGATACATCACCACTGTCAATGGCTACTTTCGGTCATCTCTCGGGAAAATGATCCAATGCCTTGTCACGGCACGGCTAATCGTCTGGAGGCATCACCCTTGTCAGTGGCTTCATCTTATCCTCTCAGTGAAAATGGTCAACGCACCCTGTCACGGCACGGCTATTCATCTGTCAGTTCTCGATCATGCTGGAATAGGATTTACTATCCTTTTGCGTCTGTCACTAACGCCCTGCAATCGCGAGTTTGGAGCTCGTCACAGTCATTCATTCATTGAATCCTACTCGGAATACCACAGACAAGGTTTAGACTTTCCGGATTTTCTTGAATGACGCCATCATTCTAGCTTACGCCACGAAGATTCTGATTAAGAGATCTAAGAGATACTCATTCAGTCGAAGGTAGAACGGAAGTGGTTGTTAGGCACGCGTTCATAGGGAATGATGATGATTGTCACGTTCATCACATTCAGATTGAAGTACGAATGAATATCTTAGAAGCGAAATAAGATGAATTGAATAGAAAATAGTAGTACTTTGCATTAATCTTTGAGGAGCAGCAGAGCTCCACACCTTAATCTATGGAGTGTAGAAACTCTACCGTTAAAAATACATAAGTGTAAGGTCCAGGCATGGCCGAGATAGCCAACCCCCAAAACGTGATCACAGGATCAAAATACAATCTAGGATGGTTAAAAAGACACCTAATACAATAGTAAAAGGTCCTATTTATAATAAACTAGCTACTAGAGTTTACAGAAGTAAGTAATTGATGCATAAATCCACTTCCGGGGCCCACTTGGTGTGTGCTTGGGCTAAGCTTGAGTGTTGCACGTGTAGAGGTCCTTCTTGGAGTTGAACGCCAGTTTTTGTGCCAGTTTGGGCGTTCAACTCTGGTTTTGGCTCCTTTTCTGGCGCTGAACGCCAGATTTGGGCAAAAAGCTGGCGTTGAACGCCAGTTTACGTCGTCTATTCTTGGCCAAAGTATGGACTATTATATATTTCTGGAAAGCCCTGGATGTCTACTTTCCAACGCAATTGGAAGCGCGCCATTTCGAGTTCTGTAGCTCCAGAAAATCCACTTTGAGTGCAGGGAGGTCAGAATCCAACAGCATCAGCAGTCCTTCTTCAACCTCTGAATCTGATTTCTGCTCAAGTCCCTCAATTTCAGCCAGAAAATACCTGAAATCACAGAAAAACACACAAACTCTTAGTAAAGTCCAGAAATATGAATTTAACATAAAAACTAATGAAAACATCCCTAAAAGTAACTAGATCCTACTAAAAACATACTAAAAGCAACGTCAAAAAGCGTATAAATTATCCGCTCATCAGCTATGCACTTCACCCTTTGTCAGATTGGATGACCACGGCCAATGGCATTCAATCTATAGCAGAGGAGATCAATGACCATGGCCGATGGTGTTGATCACATATAGTCCGCCATAGAAAAAGATCATTCAAAAGCAGAGAAGACAGTAGTACCAGAGTTAATTCAGAAAGACAAAGCAACTCCAATCCTTAACGCTATTCCTATCAGTATTTCCTTCCTCTTTTTCTTTATTCCTGCATTAAATATTTTATCTTTATGAATGAAAACATATAAACCTTCTGATCTGCCTGACTAAGACCTACAAGATAACCATAGCTTTCTTCAAACCATAATCTCCGTCGGATCGACCCTGACTCGCTCAAGTATTACTTGGACGACGCAGTTCACTTGCTGGTACAATAGGATGAAAGTGTGGGGATTCGTGCTACCAGTTGCCTTCAGTCCCTCAATAGCAGGCTCCTAAGGTTCGACCTCCTTGGTGAAGACTACTCTCCCTTGATGAGGGAAAAATCGATTCCACACAAACTAACCGGCAAGTGTACCGGGTCGCATCAAGTAGTAAAACTCACAAAAGTGAGGTCAATACCACAGGGATTGATGGATTAAGTAACTTTAGTATGGTGATGAATTTATTTAAGCGAATGTTGATGAATTATGTGAGATTTTATTAACGGAGAGTAAATTGCAGGAAAGGTTAAATTACAGAATGTAAATTAATTGAAAAGTAAATGACAGGAAAGATAAATTGCTGAAACTTAAAATGCAAGAAATTAGAAGAGCTGAAACTTAAATTGTAAGAAAGGTAAATAACTGAATCTTAAAGTGCATGAAACTTAAATTTGCAGAATCTAAATTTCAAGGAAACATAAATTGCATGAATCATAAAGGGATTTGGGTGCTGGAAATCAGAACAGAAATGGGAAATGTAATTGTAGTGAAACTAGAAAACTATAAGTTGAAGAAATTCATAGAAAGTGATTCATCATGGATTGGAGATACTGTAACCCTTCATGAATCAAATTGGCCTCAACTCCTTTCTCAATCGTTTGGTAGATCTATGGCGAATTGAAATTGATTGGATCCCAATTCCTTGGCAATCCAATCTCTCTAATCATAATCAATCTTGCCATTTCCTTGATCTAATTGTCACGAGAAGAGGTTAAGTGCAAATCTCTCATCCACAAGCCACACTAACTATCAAGATCTTAATTCCCCCCGAATAGTGTTGATGAAGAGAGTAGTGATGACAAGTCATCTTATGCTAGTTTCACAAGCATTTTTCATTTGTTTCATTAGGTTTTATGCACTTTCTTACACAATAAGTAAGTGGTTGGAGTAGAATTTAATGTTTATTTTGATTCAATTAAACATCATTTATTTTAGACAAAATCATGAGATTTATGCAAGAATTAAGTGATTATTATGAATGATGCAAATTCTTATGATTTTGGTGAGACTTTGATTGCTTGTTTGGTTGATTTTAGGTGAGAAAATGAAGAAATGGAGAAGCATTCTAGAATAGCGTTGCGTTCAAATGAAGAACGTCACGCTCACCTGATGACGCGCACGCGTATCGGATGCTTACGCGTAGGGGCAAAATTCTGGAATCGACGCGCACGCGTCGATGGTGGATTTGGAAGGAACCACGCGAACGCGTGAGTGATGCTGAAGCATGGAATTGGTATTTGCTACCAACGCGCACGCATGGAAGACGCGCATGCGTGGGCAGCGTTCACTAAGCCAATGTAGCGCTCACTAAGTAAACGCCATTGAAGCACGCGTACGCATGAAATGAGCGCGCGGGCATGCTGGAGCTAAAGACTGACAGTGACGCGACGCGTGTGCAACGCGTACGCGTCGACGAGCAAAAAGGGAAAAAGGACGCGCACGTGTCAGAGACGTGTACGCATGGATGAATGAATGCTGCGCTCACTTTGAGAATGCAACATTCCCCTGGAAGCAGCCACCAAGTGCCATTTTGGTCCACTCCATCACAGGCCAAAAAGCCCACTCCATGTACTGGTTGACAGATTTAGAAAGTGTATAAATAGAGAAGAATTTGATTTCATAGGGAGCTCTCTTTTAATTTTCATTTTAGAATTTTAGAATTATAGATTAGATCTGGATTTTTCCTTTCTATTTTGCTTTCTCTTCTACAACTTCTATTTTCTGTTTTGGGTTTTGGGGATTGAAGAATTCTGCTGAATTTCTTCACCTTGAAGTCATCTTCTACTTTTCCTTGTTATAATCCTGAGAATTTGAGATCTGATCTTAGTTTTCCTTTCTGTTTTGCTTTCTTCTACAATTTTTTCTTTTCTGTTTTGTTAAGAGAGCAATTGAGATTTTAGTTTTCTTGTTGTTTCAATATTCTGCTGTCCTTTTTCATTTCTATTTTAAGACTTTAGAATTGATCTAAGTTTTCATTCTGCTTTGATTCTTCTGTTTCCATTTTTGTTTTGGTACTAAAATCTTAATTGATCTATTTTCTAAATTTCTTCATCTGAGAATTCTCAGGCTACTGCAATTTACTTTTCCCAGTTCTGTTTTGATTCCCAACACCCAAATCTTTTTATTATTCATGCAATTTAAGTTTCCCAGCAGTTTAGATTCAGCAATTTACATTACTTGCACTTTAAGTTTCAGTTATTTACTTTTCTTGCAATTTAAGTTTCAGCTCTTTTAAATTTCTTGCACTTTAAGCTTCTGTAATTTTACTTCTTCTGCATTTAAGATTCTATAAATTTTCATTCTGCTCTTTAGCATAGCTACAATTTATATTCTGTTAATCAAATTTCACCAAATTCATCAAATATTCACTTAACTAAATTCATCACCATACCAAAGTTGCTCAATCAATCAATCCCTGTGGGATCGACCTCACTCCTGTGAGTTATTACTACTTGATGCGGCCCGGTACACTTGCCGATGAGTTTGTGTGGAATCGTTTTTCCCTCATCAAGTTTTTGGCGCCGTTGCTGGGGATTGATTTAGATTGACAATTATTAAGTAGGTGATAATCTAGATTAATCATTTTTTCTTTGTTTTTGTTAAGCATTTTCACTGTTTGAGATTTTGTTTCAAGTAATCATAACCACACACTACAAGAAAATGGAACATTTGTAACAAAAAATTTGTATCAAATTTAAAATTGTTACAAAAAAATATTATTTTGTAATAATAATTTGTGATTGTTACAAAAGGATAATGTTTTGTAACAACATTACAAGTTGTTACAAAACATGATAATATTTTGTAACAATCTGTTTTATTTTGTTATAAATTATGTTAGTTTTTGTAACGAGATGGTGTTTTGTTACAAAATATTGTAATATTTTGTAACAAATAAAAATAAGTTGCAAAAATTCAAAATATTTTGTAACAAAATGTTTTTTTTTGTTTCAAAAACTCCAATTGTTTTGTAACAAAACAACTTTCTGTTTCAAAAACTCCAGTTATTTTGTAACAAAAAATTAATTTGTCACAAAATTTAATATTGTTTGTAACAAGTTAATTATTTGTCCCAAAATATAAGTATATTTTATAACAATTTTTTTTTCAAAGTGTTAAACATTTTAAGAGTAAAAAAAAACTGTGTATATATTTTTTTAAAATAATTTTATTTTATTTCAAAAATTAAAATTTTTTATATAGTGTGTAAGACGTAAAAGTTTTAGAAGATCTTATTAAGAGCTAATTTAGATTTATTTATCATTAAGTATTTTAATCTCTGAAATTATACTATTAAAGATAATAAAAACAAATTATGATTAATTGAGTTTAAAATAATTTAAGATTTTATCTGATTTTATAATTATTGAATTATTTTTTATATTTAAATTATAAAATTTAGCAAATGTAAAATAATAAGAACTTTATATGATTTGGTTTAAATATTTTAGATTTTGGAATTTAATACTTTAATTTTATAAACAAAAAAAATTAATTATATTATTTCTAATACTTTAATTAGAATATTTTATTAAAATTAATTTGTAAATTTATGATTAAATAATATTTTTTTAAAAATAAAAAAAACTAATTGTATTACCATGTATTTCAATTAGAGTAATTTCTTGAGAATCAATAAGTATTTTTATATCGCAAATAATATTTTAAAATTTAGAGATTAAGTTAGTTTTTCAATTATTAATATTTTATACTCTAATTTTATTAAGAATATTTTATTCAAATTAAACCCAAAATCCCTAATTCTATACACAAACCCTAACCCTTTTATCCCACCGTCTTACTGTCATTCACCACCTCCATTCCCAAAAACCCAATACTGCTTTTGAAAACAAACGAAAAGAAAGAAAGAAAGAAAGAAAGAAAGAAAGAAGCAGAGGGAGCGAAGAGGAGAAAGGGGGAAAAGAAAAAGAGAAAAGGAGAGGAAGAGAGGGGGAGCTGCGCCGGCGGCACTGAACCCACCGTTGCCGTTGACGCCGCCGAGGGAAGGCGGACCGCGACCGTCACAAGGAGTCCTGTCGACGTCATCCTCGCGAGCTATCACCACCTCGCCGTCCCTAAGTTGCAACGCCGTGGAGCCAGCTTCGTTGCCATCGCCGTTTGCGCTCCATCGCCACCGCTGGAGGGGGGCCGCCGTCGCATCCAGCCACACCGTTACCACAGAGCCGCCGATCCGTGTAAGACCCAGAATTTTCAAATAAATCTTGTTATGAATTAATTTCAATTCATTTATTCATTAGAAATTTTATTCTCAGAAATTATTTTATTAAAGTTAATTAAATAAAAAATTAAATAAGGTTTTGATAATTAATTAGAAATTTACCTAATTTTATAATTATTGAATTATTTTCTATATTTAAATTATAATTAGTAGCTACCGAATGACAAGAATTTTTATATGATTTAATTCAAATAATTGATATTTCTATGATTTAATACTTCAAGTTTTAGGAATAAAGAAAATTAATCTTATTATCTTATAAATTCAATTAAAGAATTTGATTTCAAACCAATTAGTATTTTAATACAACAAATGATATTTTAAAATAATTTTCAAGATTAAATTAGATTTTTAATTAATACTCTATACCCCTAATTTTATTAAATATACCTAAACTACCCAAAACAAAAATAAAATTCCCAAACTATACCTATTAACCCTAGCCACCACCGCCACACCCCCCTTTCCCAAAAATAAACAGCTTCAGAATGAATTAAGAAAGAAAAAGAGAAGGGAAATGGAAACAGGGAAGGCAGGGAGAGAGGGTGAGATCCGAGAAAGCAGAGAGAAAGAGAGGGAAGAGCGCCGGGGGAAGGAGGAAGACGCGCCGGAGCTGGTGGGTTGTTCCGCCGCTCCTCGTCGCGGCTGAAGCCGTCGCCGCCACCGATGCGTCCGCGCCGTCGTGTGTCGCTGATAGAGGAAGAGGAGTGCAAACCAGAGCCATGCAAGGGGGGAGCAAAGCGCGCGCAGGGGAGGAGTCACCGCTACTATGGTTAAGGTCACCGACATCGTCCTCACCGCAAGCTAGAGTCACCGTCATCCATGGTGGAATCGAAGAGAGAGAGAGTTCGCGGGGAAAGGAAGGCTGTTCACGTTCTGCCGCCGCTGTTGGAAGGATGGCCGCCCTCGCCGATCTGCCCGCCACCGTTTATGCTTGCCGCTACATCGCCGGAGCTCCACGCCGCCGCCGGAACCCTTGTCTTCTTGGTAATTGTTTTGTTTCCGAAACCCCTTGAGATCAGTGTTCTGTTATAATCTGTTAGAGATTCTGAGATGTTGGTATCGTAGGTTCGATTTCCCATATTTGAGCGTCGAAATTAAGGTTGTTGTTGAACCACCGGAGCTTCTGGTAGCCGCCGCCACTAGAGGTAATTGCCGGAGCTACCGCCTGATTGGTTCAGAGGGTCACTGCTGCTTTGTTTCTCGTGGTGAGATATTTGGTTCTGTTTCAATTTACCGTAATATTCCATTACTAATTTTGTTCTAATTCTGCTCAATATCAATTCCGCGTTAAATTCCAATTTATGTCAGAAAAGTGTTGTTGCTGCTACTCTTGATGCCGCTGTTGATATTGCTTGAAAATAAAGGTTGCTGCTGCTGTTGTAAAATTGAAAATAAATAAAAGAGGAATTGACACGTTTAACTACTGAGCTTTGACTAAATCGAGGTAGGGTTTTTCTTAAAATCTATTTTATATTATAGAGTTGTGATAAATAGATATTGATGCAAAGAGATTTACTTCTGTGATTATATTTGTCTTATGGATATGATGGTTTGTTGGACTGAATTACTCAATTATATTCATTACTCAGTTTCCTTGTTTCTACAGCAAAATGTTGACGAGGCTGCAGAGAAACTTAGGGCTAAAGGATGCGCCTCTTGAAGATAAGGAAATTGAAGGTTGGACTTGTTTGCCAATTTCATTATTCTAAATAAATTTGCCCAGACTTCTTCATTGCAAATACAATCTGTTTTAAAATGGACAGTTTTTTTTTTAGTCTTCCTATGTTTTCCTGATAATGCAACACAGGGTCCTGAATCCTGATAATGTAAGCTTCATTTTTAATTGATCCAATGTTAAGTACTATTGTTGTGTGCTTGTTAATACCACCAATACTTACTGATTTTAATTGTTCATTGCTTAGTCATAGGGATTCTTTTAATTATTGAATGCCAATGATATTTTTTCTTATAAATGATAATGAGTAATGGTTTGGGGTTTGGCTTGAAGCCTGAAACTTAATGAACTGATTGTATTTGCCCACCTATCTGCAGTGGCTGAAGATGATGCTTCCTTGGTCAAGCAAATTGGCCAGAGTTTCCGGTATTCTAAAATAGAGGTATATTCCTCTTCTTATATTCATGAATAGTCAGTTTGTTCCTTGTTAACATACATGAATCATCTATGTATGGAAGACTAAACATAGATCGAATCCATTTTCTTATCAAGGCGAGAAGGGAGGAACAAATCCAAGCTGCTCATGACGAAGCCATGTTTGGTGCTTTAGCACTTCCACCTCCTACCAGTACTGACAGTGAGCCTGAAAGGGAGAATGAGAAAGAAGTTGATAAAAATGCTGTTGTTACAAGCCTCTTAAGTGAAACGGTAAGTGGTTTCACTTTATATGGATAAGCATGATGAGTCATTTAAGTAATCCTTGTATTTGTGTGTGCATTTGTTGTTGAATAATTTCTCACATTAAGTTGTTATTGCTGCTCTATACTTGCTGTTGGTTGCTGCTGATTTTTCTCCCTCATTGCTTGCTTGTTGAATGATTGTTAAATTCAATGAGAAAGGAAATGCTGCTGAGTTATTGTTGTTTGTGTTGGAATAGAGGATGGTTGCTGAATTGAGATTAGTTTTATTGATAAATCTGTTGCTAAAATAGTTTAGTTTGGCTTGATTGATTTTCTGTTAAATTAATGGATAAACTGCTGTGCCCCTGCTACTTGCAAGTGTAATGGTTATTGACTTCAATGAATAGAATGTTGCCTGAATCCATTACCTTTGTTCATTTTACTGTTTTGGGTGCTGTATGATGGGCCATTGATTGCTGTTCTGCTGAGTGCTGCTCTGCTTCTTGCTGGTTGGATTGGTTTTAATTGTTTCCTCATATTTTCTTACTAGAATTGGCTTATTTACTTCCTTCCTATGAATTCCTTATGATTTTTTGTGTTTTTAACTGTCAAATAATTCATATGGAATTTGAATTGATTGATTGAAATTGTGAAATAGGCAAATTTACTACTGAAATGCTGCCGGAATTAATTTATCTTAAGCTGTTTTCAATATTCATCTTTGATTCAATTAATTGATTGAGTTGTTATTTAATTGCTTTTGGTTTTCAACTGTTGCTAAGCTCAATTAATTGATTATCCGGCTAAGTGCTTCACTGTTTTGGTTGTTGGAAGTTGGAAGCTTCGGGTTTTGTTATTCACTATTTGGTTGTTGTCCTATTTGGTTTCTCAATTAAACTGCATTGTGTTGTTTGAGCAAACAAGTTCTATTTGACGAATTTGTGTCAAAATAGACCCTTGATTTCTACATGATTTCTGATTGCCTCAAGATATTTCTTTTGACTATGCACCTAACTTTTTGTTTCGGATTTTCTTATTTATAGGAATGCTGAAATGGTGACCACATGCTACTTTGAGGGCTGAAGAATATTTTGATTCATAGAGACACTAATCTATGTTAGAATTTTTAACTTTTGGTTGAACTTGTGCAAGACATAATTTTTAGCTTAATGAGGCATGTTTGAATTATGTATGTTTTTACATATTATATAAATGTAGACTTGCTTAATAAAATAGTTAATATATTAGTTAATTAAAAAAAATGTTACAAAATAATTATTTTACTTTTGCAACTAAAGAAAAAAAATGTTACAAAATCAAGTTACATTTTGTAACAATTTTTTGATAGGAAAAAATAGATTGTCACAAAAAATACCTTGAAGATCAAAATTTGTTACCACTTTTGTAACGGCTTCTGGTTTTTTGTATCAGAAAAAATTGTTACAAAACATCATATTAAATTGTAACAGTTCCATTTTTCGTTACAAAAACTTTTTGTAACGGTACTTACTACAATGGCCCCTTTTTTTGTTACAAAAAACTTTTGTTTCAAAATTTTGACATTTTGTAACAATTTTTTTTGTTACAAATATGCCTTTTTCTTATAGTGACACTCTAGCAATAGAGTATTCTATTGTAGTTTTCTAGTTTTGTTTGTGTTGTATGCTAGGAGGAAGAAGAGGTGCATCCACCTCTTTTAATTCTGAGCCAGAAAGAACACTCTTGAGGTTGAGAAGATAAGCAAGAGGAAAGGGAGTTACTGGGGAAGAAGAATCAAAAGAAGAGGATAAGGAGATGGAGGGTAACATCCCAAATCCACTTGAGGATGTGGCCAACAACAATGGCCAGCCTCAGAGAAGAGTTTTAGCCTCTTACACTATCCCCAACCCAAGGAATTGTGGGAGCAGTATCCTAACCCCTAATGTCCATGCTAATAACTTCGAACTCAAGCCTCAGTTGATTACCCTGGTTCAGAATAATTGTCAATATGGAGGAAGTGCTGCTGAAGACCCAAACTAACACCTCTCTGTGTTTTTGAGAATTTGTGACACTGTCAAAACCAATGGAGTCCACCCTGACATATACAAACTCTTGTTATTCCCATTTTCACTGAGAGACAAAGCTACACATTGGTTAGAAACCTTCCCTAAAGAAAGCATCACCAATTGGAATGATTTGGTTAGAAAATTTCTAGCCAAATTCTATCCATCCCAAAGAGTTATTAAACTAAAAATTGATGTACAAACCTTCAGACAGTTAGAAGGAGAATCATTGTATGAAGCATGGGAGACGTATAAAGCCTTGATCAGAAGGAGTCCAGAAGGAATGTTTAGTGAATGAGTGGAGCTGCAGCATTTCTATAAAGGCTTGTCCTTACCTTCAAGGAAAGCTTTGGATTATTCATCAAGAGAATCTTTGCAAATGATGAAAACTGCTCAACAGGCACATGATCTTATAGACATGGTGGCCAACAATGAGTACTTCTACTCCTCTGAAATGCAAGCAGCTCCAAAGAAAGGTGTATTTGAACTTGAAGGAGTTGATACAATATTAGCTCAGAATAAAATCATGCACCAGCAACTTCAATAGCAAATTGAAATGATGTCAAAGAGGATGGATGGATTACAACTTGTTGTAGTGAGCACAACTAAGCAACCACCAGTGGTGTGTGGAAAGCAGGAGGAAAGCTATGAAGAACAGCAACCTGAACAAGTGTAGTACATGCACAATCAAGGTTCTAGACTAAATGACTTCCACGGAGACACTTACAACTCATCTTGGAGAAACCACCCCAATCTGAAATAGGGAGAGAACCAGAACCAGCAACCTTGGCAAAGAAACTCTAACCAAAACAACTCACGCAAGACAACTCACCAGAACCATCACTAAACTAATCGTAATCCATACAGAAAACCACAAAACAACTACCCCAATTCTAACTTTTATCCACCTCACAACCCGTCAACTAACCAAAATAATTTCCACCAACCACCTGCATTTGACACTCAGCCACAACCACCCCAAGAATCTTAAAGAATCTCCAACCTGGAGATGATGATGGAGAAAATGATCAAGCATCAAGAATTGGCCAACAAGAACCATGAAGCTTCACTGAAGAATCTGGAAAGAAAAATTGGACAGTTGTCCAAGCAAATAGTAGCTGAAAGACCAACCAATGCCCTGTCAAGTGACACTATTCCCAACCCCAAGGAAGAATGTAAAGCAATTCAGCTTAGGAGTTGAAAGACATTGGAGAATAACAAAGAAGCTAACAAGAAGCCAGCAGAGGATGATAGGGCCAATAGCAAGGAAGAAGTGACAATTAAAGAGAAGGAAATAAGAGTAAGAAAAAGGTTCCAAATGGGTGGAGAACCAAAAGAATTCCAACTAAAGGGTTCTTAAAAGGAGACAAAGTGAAACTGATCTACCAACAGTTGGAGACAGACCCTCAATCTGATGATTATTATACTGTCAATAAGATACTCTCACTGGAGCACATAGAGATTGTTCATCGAATCACAGGAAGAAGGCTCACAGTAAGAGGGGATAAGCTGAGGCACGATAATCATCAACCACCCTAATAAGGAACCAATGTCAAGCTAGTGACAGTAAAAGAACGCTCCATGGGAGGTAGCCCATGATTTAATGTTCCTGTTTTTGTTTTAATTTCAATAATTAATGGTCTTTCTAGCATAAATTTGAACTCTCATGGGTAAATTTGATAACTGCATAGATTATTTTGAAGCATATGTCTAACTCCTAAGTTTGGTGTTCCTAAAGGCACTCTAAAATGGCTTCTCAAGCATGCTGATCTTATAACCATTTTAGGACATATACTCATTCATTCTATTGAAGTATATAGCCAAACATTAAGTCTGGTGTTTACATATGCTATAAATTTCAGGAAAGTCACTTTTACTCAGAAAGTCAATTTCATGAAAAGATAAACCATATCTGAATCATTCTTGTGAATTGATTTTATTAAGGTAGGAAAAAAATGTTCCTTGTAATGAATACACTAATTATGACAAGAAATTCATTGGGTGTCATCTTAATCACTTAGTAGAAAACATGTTTGGTGTTCACCAATATTTTGTTCAATTCCTAAGGGGCATAGTTGGTGATTCATAAATAAGGAACATATAGTAAATTTTAATTTTTTTATATATACTTTGCACTTGATAACCACCACCGTGCTAAATTCAAGTTTTGAGATTAATGTTGCCTTGATTGAAATGAAAAGGTATGAAGACAAAAATGAAGAAAGGACAACACCATGGAAGTACGGGTGTTAAAAGGAGGAAAAGTGAGTCACATGTGCTTGGGAATTGGTTTTTAGGGAGCAAAAAAATCTGCAAGGTTCAGCACCTAGGAGACCAAACCACATGCCCAATGAAGAGGTGGTCCTTGTCCTCATCCTCTCTTACATGCACACCATCCATTCTAACTTTTTCAAAAGACATCCTGGCCATCCAGTCTTTATTAAAATTGCTATAAATAGAGTCACTTGGACTATGCCTCATAATCCAACTTTCACACTCCGTGCATTGAAAAAATTTAGATTTCAGTTTCCTTAAGAAAAAGTCCTAGTAACCGTGTTCTATGAGCTCTAAACCAATCTTGTCTCCTTAATCTTTTATTCTTGCTAAACACTCATCCTAAGGGTCACATAAATCCTCTCTCCCTCACCGTTCTTTAATTATCCACTCGGCCTCCTCCTTCCCTAATTAATGGCTTTATCAAGTTCCGGAAGAAGAAAACGGAAGCAACCAGTTGAAACTGAACCACCAACTTATGATGACAGAAGATTTAAATCTCAATTTTATGAGTCACAATATCATAGGTTGATGGAATCAAAAGAAGTCATTCCAGAGATTGGCTTTAAATTGAAGGAAGGAGAATACCCCATCATGAGAAGGATAATCGAACAAAGAAGATGGGAACTTTTATGTGAACCTCTCACGGACATAAGTGTAACCATGGTACGGGAATTTTATGCAAATGCTGTAAGACCAAGCAAAACCAGCCCTCCCTACAAGAGCTATGTTAGGGGGTTGATGTGGATTTCAGCCCATCATCCATCATGAGGGTCTTGCAGATAAGAGTGATACCCTTTGCAGATAAGAGGAACAAGCTTCTGGTGCAATAGACTTAAGCCAGATGCAAAGAGCCTTTGAAGAAATGTCTCAGCAATACATGAGAGCTCAGGAGCAAGAAGAGAACTGGCAGCTAAAGATGATGGATCAATAAGAAAACCGGTAGTTGAAGATGATGGACCAGTAGAGAGAATCCCAAGCAAGAATTCTGGAGCAGCAAGGGGAACAATCTAGTCACTCTCAAGAATCATTCGGCAAATTGTTCCAACAACACACTGAACAGGAAAAATACCTCCAGGATCTTTGTCAATGGAAGAGCTTATACCACGCAGCTAGAGAGGCTCGAAACTTGGACAGAATTGAGTATGATATAGAGACTCAAGCAAAGCTAAACTACGTGGTCTGTGGCATGCCAGTAGTAAATCAAGAGATCAAACCATTCGTCCAATGCCAGGAATTAGTAAACAAGCAAAGAGCAAGAGCCCATGGAAACATAGAAAGAATGGAACAACGGTTGAAAGAAGCTGGGCTCTGGGATCAGGTAGATTTCTCTTGGCCTCCGAAACAACCTGCTAAAGAGCCACAAGAAACAAACAAGAAGAGGAAACAGGAGCCAAAGAAGAAAGGAGAGTCTAGCAAAGGTAAAGAGCACAAAAAGTAGAGGTGGTGGAGTTCTTTCATAATCTTAGTAAATAAGGAGGATGCATATCTGCAACATGATATGCCTTCCAAGTTATGCAGTTGTTATAATTAAAATTTTATGCTTTGCACGTCTATGTTTTCAATAAGCTCTGCATTTTGTCTTTTGTTTTTCTTAATTTTCAAAATTAAGTGTTCTAGTATAAGTGTCTGCATCATTTTCATCCTACTTGAATATATGTCTTGTTCCTCTGCATGAATAAGAGAAAAATGTTGAAATAGAAAGTAATTGTCTGATGTGGTAGGAATAACAATAAAGTTCAGTGGTGGTATGTATGTTTGATTGTTAAAGTAAGCTCATTAATGTGTCCTTTGTAGCTTCATTCAGAAGTTCAAGACTCCGATAAGGGAGAACATTTGTCACCAAGTATGGGCCAGTCCATTTGGACTTGAGTTTGCCAGGAAAAACCTTGAGCTTGGAGTTATACAAGAGCATTTGTTGTCCTGGTTTGAACTCCCTTTTCAAGATTTTCTTGTCATGCCACCTTTTAGCTCTCTCCTTGTATATCTTTGCATTCTCATAAGCTTCCAATCTAAATTCATCTAGCTCATTGAGTTGCAATAGCCTTTTCTCTCATGCTACTTGAGAATCACGATTGAGGATCTTAGTGGCCCAGTAAGCTTTATGTTCTAGCTCCACAGGAAGGTGACAGGATTTTCCATAGATTAGCTGAAAGGGTGATTTTCCAATTGGGGTTTTGAATGCGGTTCTGTATGCCCATAGAGCATCATCTAATTTTCTTGCCCAATCTTTTCTAGTGATTCCAACTGTCCTCTCCAAGATTCTCTTTAGCTCACTATTTGCCAATTCAGCTTGTCCATTAGTTTGAGGGTGGTATGGTGTGGCCACTTTGTGGATAACTCCATATTTGTGGAGCATCTTTTCCATTTGTCTATTAAAAAAATGGCTACCACCATCACTAATGAGGCCTTTAGGCACCCCATATCTGGTGAAGATGTGTCTATTATGAAATTGAAGGACAATTGGTGCATCACAGGTGGTTGTGGCTATAGCCTCTACCCATTTGGAAACATACTCCACTGCTACCAAAATATATTTGAAAGAATAGGATGGAGGACAGGGCCCCATGAAATTCATACCCTAGAGATCAAATAGTTCCACTTCCAAAATGAAGTTTTGAGGTATTTCGTTCCTCTTTGTTAGCCCTCTAGCACTTTGACATTCATTGCATTGTTACAAAAATTCTCTGGCATCTTTGAATATAGTTGGCCAATAAAACCCACTTTGAAGCACTTTAGCAGCTATTCTTTCTGGCCCAAAGTGTCCACCATAAGCTGAACTATGACAATGCCACAGTATGCCTCTCATTTCACTTTCAGGAACACACCTTCTAATCATTCCATCTGGACATGTCCTAAACAAGAATGGCTCATCCCACAAGAATTTCTTGGCTTCATTAAGTAGCTTCTTCACTTGTTGCCTTGTGAACTCTTGGGGAATCTTTCTTCCCACCTTGTAGTTTGTAATATCAGCAAACCAAGGTGCTTGCTGGACTTGGAGAAGATGTTCATCTGGAAATTTCTCATTCACTGGTTATGGTGTATCTTGGTTGGCCTCTTGTGGTAATCTTGACAAATGGTCTGCCACTTGGTTCTAGCTTTCTTTCCTATCCTTCACTTCAATATCAAATTCTTGTAGCAGCAGCACCCACCTAATAAGCCTTAGCTTGGAATCCTGTTTAGACATGAGATACTTGAGAGCCGTATGATCAGTATACACTTCAACTTTTGAACCAATCAAGTATTGTCTAAAGTTTTCAAGTGCATACACAATAGCCAAGAGCTCTTTCTCTGTGTTGGTATAATTCTATTGTGCCTCATTTAACACTTTGCTTGCATAGTATATAACATGATGCAGCTTGTCTTTCTTTTGCCCCAATACAGTACCAATTGCAACATCACTTGCATCACACATAATTTCAAAAGGAAGTCCCCATTCTGGGGGTGTGATGATCGGTGCTGTAGTGAGTTTCTTTTTCATGGTTTCAAAGGCATGCTTGCAATTATCATCAATGATAAAAGGATTGTCAACCAGTAACAAGTTTCTTAGTGGTTTAGCTATTTTTGAAAAGTCTTTGATGAGTCTCCTGTAAAAACCAGCATGCCCAAGAAAACTTCTCACTGCTTTTACATTGACTGGTATAAGAAGCTTCTCTATGATCTCTATCTTAGCTTTATCAACTTCTATACCTTTTCTTGAAATCTTATGCCTAAGAACTATCCCTTCAGGAACCATGAGATGGCATTTCTCCCAATTCAAGACCAGATTAGTTTCTTGACATCTTTTCAAGACAAGAGTTAAATGATGCAAGCAAGTATCAAATGAATTGCCAAAGACAGAGAAATCATCCATGAATACTTCTGAAAATTTTTCTACCATGTCAGAAAATATAGAAAGCATACACCTTTGAAAGGTAGTAGGGGTATTGCACAGCCCAAAGGGCATCTTTTTGTAGGCAAAGACTTCGAATGAACATGTTAATAAGGTCTTTTCTTGATCCTTGGGATCCACCATTATCTGATTGTACCCAGAGTACCCATCCAAGAAGCAATAGTAGGCATGGCCAGCCAATCTTTCCAGCATCTGATCAATGAAGGGGAGAGGGAAGTGATCTTTCCTTGTGGCGTCATTCAATCTTCTATAGTCGATGCACATTCTCCACCCTGTTACTGTCCTTGTGGGAATGAGTTCATTCTTCTCATTAAAGATGACAGTCATGCCACCTTTTTTTAGCACTGATGACAAGTCATCTTATGCTAGTTTTACAAGCATTTTTCATTTATTTTATTAGGTTTTATGCACTTTCTTGCACAATAAGTAAGTGATTGGAGTGGAATTTTGTGTTTATTTTGATTCAATCAAACATCATTTATTTTATACAAAATCATGAGATTTTTGCAAGAATTAAGTGAGCATTATGAATGATGCAAATGCTTGTGATTTTGGTGAGACTTTCATTGCTTTCTTGGTTGATTTTAGGTAAAGAAGTTAAGAGAAAGAGGAGCACTGCAGTATAACGTTGCGTTCAAATAAAGAACGCCACGCTCACTTACGGTGCGCATGCGTACAAGACGCTTATGCGTCAGGGGCAAATTTTGAAGATCCATGATGCGTGGTAGAGGTTAGACCAATTCAGAGATTATAATATAATAGAACAGTGTTGCGAGTATAGCTCTTAACCAGCAAAAATCCGCCTCATCAATTTAGAAAGGTTGTCACAAAAATTTAGAATAAAAATTTTAGGAGTATGAGTCCCAGGTCATCTCCCAACGAGTTGCTAAAAAGGGTGCTAAGTTATTAATAAGGAGTTTTTCGAGAATTTTGAGAGTTGAATGACAGAAAATAAATAATTGTAATGAAGTGCAATGAAAATTAAAAGGGATTTATATTATTCAAAATAAAAAGCCTTGACTGAGGGAATGATTAATTGGAAGTTCTATCCTTGTTGGAATTCTCTCAAGTGTAGTATAAAGAGGTTGTTATTTTCACTTAGTTAACCCTTACTAAATAAAGGAAAGTCAAGTGATTGAGCTAACTCTTATTCGCAAATCCTAGTCCTTTCCCTTGGGAAGGTCTAGCGTTAGTAAATACAAAATTAGCCAACAACTTCAAATTTAACTAACCACTTGAGCATTCCAACTCAAGTGTCTCCTCTTAATCAACCCACATGTCAAGTAGGGAATCTACTCTCTTGACATGGATACCATATTTGTTATTGGGAGTTTGGAATAGAAAAGAGACATGATAATTTAAATAAAATAGAAATTCAAATTAATTAAAAGTAAAAGTAATCATTTTCATTAACAATTCATGAAAATAATCTAATTGTAACTCTAAACAAGAATTAAGAATATGGAATAAAAAGAAGAAGTAAGAAAACAAACTAGAATAGTATCTTCAACGTAGGTGATGACTCTTCAATATCCAAAAGCAAAAGCAATAGACTATGAAACTGTGAATGTAAAAAAAAACCTAGAGAAAGAGTGATTTCTCTCTAGATTTAGATCTAAAAATCCTAAAACTATCCTAATGAGAATATGTGAACGTATGTTGAGTCTCTGCATGATCCCTGGTTTTATTTTGTGTTTCTGGGCCAAAAACTGGGTCAAAACGCAGCCCGAAATTGCCCCCAGTGTTTTCTGTTATTTCTACAGATCGCGCATGTCACGCGTATGAGTCAGTCACTCGTGCGCGTCATTTGGCGAATTTCCTGTCACGCATAGGTGTCGTCCACGCGTGCGTGTCTTTTATGCAGACTCCAATCCACGTGTACGCGTCAGGCATGCGCACGCGTCGCTGTAAATTTCTCCATTCCGCGCGTTCGCGTGAGCCATGCGTGCACGTTGGTGCTTGCTGGTCATCTCCTTAGTTTCTTGTGTTCCTTCCATTTTTGCAAGCTTCCTCTCCATTCTCTAAGCCATTCCTGCCCTATAAATCCTGAAACACATAACACATGGATCATGGCATCGAATGGTATAAAGGAGAATTAAAATACACAAATTAAAGATCTCTAGGAAGCAGGTTTTCATTCATAGAACAAAACTAGGAAGGGATTATAAAATCATGCAAATCATATGAATAAGTGGGTAAAGACTTGATGAAACCACTCAATTAAACACAAGATAAACCATAAAATAGTGGTTTATCAACCTCCCCACACTTAAACATTAGCATGTCCTCATGCTTAGCTCAAGGAGATAAAATAAATGAGTAGGGAAAAGTAAGACTCATGCAATACTATGCAACCTATGAATGCAACTATACACTAGAATAATTTTGCCTACTTGGTTAAAAGTAAATAAGTTCTTCAAGATAAATATAAATCAAATTGCACTAATTCAAATTATACAGTAAAAACAAGTAAACTTGTAAGAAGACAGCTCACAAAAGCAGGGAACATAGAATCAAGCATTGAACCCTTACTGATAGTGTATATGCACTTTAGTCACTCTAGTGTATAGGGTAATCACTCTACTCTTCTCTAATCATGCTTTCTAGATTTTGTTCTTCACCTAACCAATCAACATGTATTTAATGTACTAATGCAAACATCATGAGGTCATTTTAAGGTTGTAATGGGGCCAAGGTAAAGGTGATGGTATATATATGGCTAAGTGAGCTATAAATTGAATCCTTGATAAACCTAAGCCTTCACCTATACATACTCTATATACTTTTAAATCATGCCTAGCTACCCAAAATTTTCCCATTTTTGTACCACATACTCATGCATCAACTTTTCTTTTAACTTTGTATCACACATGCATTGATTTTTCATTAAACTTAACATTGGGGTAAGTTTGTCCCCTTATTCATTTATTTAATTACTTAATTACTTGAATATTTTAGGATTTTTTTAAAGTAAAAGTAAAAATAACTTTATCAATGCACCTGAATTTTTAATTTTTCTAGTTTCATATGAGTAGGTATCCAAATTCCCAATATTTTATCAATTTGTAAAAACATAACACATTCCCTTATTAACCCATGTTCCCATAGCTTTTCCACACTTTATTGACACACAATTTCTATCTTAAACTAACCAAAGATTCAATTTTGGGGTAGTTAATTTGTTTTTCTGCTTAAGGCTAGTGATATGGTAAAATATAGAACAAATGGGATAGAAAGGCTCAAAGTGGTTAACAAAGGTAATTGAAAGGGTAGGCTATTCGGGATAAGTGAGTTAAACAATCAATTAATGGCCTCAATCATATGCATGCATATAACACATTAAACATTGGACATATAGGATGGGACAAAATATAGATTACAGTCATAGAGAAGAAAACACACAAGAATAAAATTTTTATGGTTAAATAGTGTAACCATGTAATTAAGCTCAAGTCTCACGGGTTGTGTGTTCTTTGCTATAATTCATCTTCCAAATACAATTTTCAACCAAGTTTAACACAAAGGTTTTGATTTAAATAAGTAAAAATTTTCAAAATAAAGTCTTGAAGAGAAACATATTATTTTTCAACCAAATAGAGCATGCATGCAAATACCTATTACTATGCTATCTATCCTATCCTAACAAAAGAAAAATTACTAATTTATTGGTGTTAAGAAAGAGAAATTACCTCCAGAAGTCAGGTACTGATCAACCTCCCCACACTTAAAGCTTGGCACCATCCTCGGTGCCATCAGTCAGGAACAAAGGGGGGCTGATAGCAGCATCTCCACAATCAGGACCGTCATGGCTCCCTGTGCTGGTAAATAAAGTGGAGTCCGGAGTGTCTGGGTCTTCTTCAGGTGGGTGGTTACCAACAAGTAGCTCCTTGAGGTATGTAAATCTGCGCTTGTTACGGCGCTCTCTTCGCTTTCCTTGCCGGTCAAGCCAGTCCAATTTCTCAAGTATCTGATGGAGCAGTTGGTTTGTTGAAGGTGCTTGTGATATGGAAGGAGAAGGAATATCTTTGGCTGGTTCTGTGCTTCGGTTGATAGTGGCTGCTGGAGGTCTGATATACTTCCCGTTAGGGACATACTGATCATCCCGTGGAATCATGGCCTTGGTGTCCCCAGCTCTGTATGAGACTCCGGCTGCTGAGACTAGATCTGAAACCAAGAAGGGAAAAGGTAGGTTGCCCGCAATCTGTACGTGTCCCATAGCATTCCGGATGTGTCTTGGTAAATTGAGAGGCTGGTCTGTAAGGATACACCAGAGTAAAACAGCCATATCTGCAGTGAAGGAGGACTCGTGAGTGCTCAGAAAGACGTAATGAGACATGATCTGTGCCCATACTCGAGCCTCCAAGGTGAGTGCTGAAGCCAATATTCCTTTAGGTCAGGATCGATGGAATCCATAGATCTATCTGCTGCCACGTTATGCTATAACTCTGAGAATGGCGTCCCAGTCAAATTGGTATGTCTGGCGCTTAAAAGAGGCTTTTTGGAATGCGTCCAATCCTTCTGGAGCAGACAGATGATCTAAAGCTTGCTGAATAGCTTCTGTAGTATGGGGACTTGTTTCTGATGGATATAGACAGACTGCAGAGATGGTATGTGAAAGTTTGAGTAGAATTCAACTACCCATGAGAGATTGACCTGCCGTGGCTGTCTCCGTAGGAATTCTCATTGTCTTCGCTCAATGCGGGCTCAACAAATTCAACAATGTGGGTCGGGAGGATGAGTAGGTTCTCATTATTATAGTTCCTCTCAGCCAAGATGGGGAACATCTGCTCACAGTAGCAGTTAGTGAACCGCGCAGTGTCCTTTGCTGGAAAGGCTTTCTCTTTTTCATCGACCTTGATGATCCTCTTGATTATTTTTATTGAGGGCTTTACTACTGTTGAAGAAGGTTCCACAGTTAGTGCTCTTTTTGTTCCTTTCCTTGCCGGTGGTTTGGGAGTAGCTTTCTCTTTTCCTTTCTTGGTGGCCATCCTGAAAAGGAAAAAAAAGAAAGCCAGTTTTAAAGCTAAGGGTTAGAGCAAGGAAGACGATGGTACAAGCGATAATCAATGCACAGTAAAGAAGGATGTCGTTAACACATGGTCATGACTACATGTGAGAAGTTCATCAATGGAAATATAGCAAGTGCATGTTATGGCAAGTAGATGCAAGATGTTTATTGGCATGCTGGCAAAGGCATGAGTAGCATAGATCAAGCATTAAATGCCTAATTTGATTATCACATGTTTCAAATTAAAAACCTGTTTGTATTGACAATTATATTCAATCAATAATATATAAAAAGGGGTTTTATGAAAAACAGGCATTAGAGTAGAAGAGTAGAATAAGTTAGATATGCACAATGCCATACGGGCTTTTTCACAAACACTTAGTATGCATGGTAAATATGTTATTGAAAGTATTGAATTTGAACATGCAAACAACCCAAAGATAATTATTGATAATTGTCAAACAATTCCTTAATAATCCACAATCAAAATATAGAATAAAATAAGCATCCAATGAAATTTCTAACACCAATTAAAATAATGTAAAAAGAAAAAGAAAGAAAAAGGAAACATAGATAATGAAAGTAAAAAAGAAAAAGAAGAAGAAAACATAAAATAAAAAATAATAATGAAAAATTAAAGAGGGAAGAAGAAAAGAAAAGAACCTTGATAATAAGTGTGAAAAAGAAGGAGGGAGAAAGTAAAAAAAAATGAGAAGGAATAAAGAAGAAAGAAGGAAGAAGAAAGAAATAAGAAGGGAGGAGTAAAATTAGGATTGGGGAAGAAAAGATAAGAATTCTGGTACTGATCTGGATAAACTGTGCGTTCGTGTGGTTGGCGCTATTTTCAAGTGACGCGGATGCGTAGGTGACACGCACGCGTGACCTGATTTGTGCCATTGGCGCGAGTGCAGCCTCGCGTACGCACAACTCTCTGTTTTATATGCACATTGCCAAGATTAAGGGTGACGCGTACGCGTGAGTGACGCACATGCGTGAATGCCTTCTTTTTGAAAAATGACGCGGACGCCTGGGGCATGCGTTCGCGTGATAAGGCTTGTGCTTCCAGCACCATTCCATCCCCACTCCATCATAACTCTCTGCCATACACCTCTTTATGTTGATTTCGCAGGGTCACGCGTGCACGTGGGTGACGCGTAAGTGTGGGAGGTTGGTTTTTCAAGTGACGCGAACGCGTCAGGGATGCGTTCGCGTGGGCGTGTTTATGCCTAAGGCATGCCTCCAGCCACGCTCCCATGTAACTCTCTGCTTCTTTTCTTCTTGTTTCGAATGCACCGATGACACGGATGCGTCAGCGATGCTTGCGCGTCGTGTGCCCTTTTTTTATGTAGGACGCGAATGCAAATGCAGACTATATGCAGATATTATGAGAAGAGTCACTAAGAAAAATAAAGTGGAATAAAATAAAATAAAACTAAGACTAACATGGAACGATCATACCACAGTGGGTTGTCTCCCACCTAGCACTTTGCTTTTACATCCTTAAGTTGGACGTTCTTCAAGCTCATTCTGCTTCTGTTGGTGGGTCTTCCTAGAGGAAGACCTCTAGTTCTTTGTGATCCTTAATCTTCTCTCCATGATAAAGCTTTAGGCGATATCCATTGACCTTGATGAATTTGGAGCTAGAAGGATGACACAAGTGAAAAACTCCGTATGGCTCTGCCTTTTCTACTCTGTAGGGACCTTCCCATCTTGATCTTAGTTTGTCTGGCATAAGCCTCAGTCTGGAGTTGTAAAGAAGAACTAACTCCCTTGGTCTAAACTCTCTCCTTTTTATGTGCTTGTCATGGACAGGCTTCATCTTCTCTTTGTATCGCCTGGAGTTGTCATATGCTTCTAGGCGAAGGTTCTCTAATTCAGCTAGTTGCAGCTTCCTTTCAGCACCAGCTTCCTCAAAATTCATGTTGCACTCCCTCACAGCCGAAAAAGCCTTATGTTCCACCTCTACTGGAAGGTGGCAAGCTTTTCCGTACACTAAGCGGAAGGGGCTCATCCCAATGGGTGTCTTGTATGCTGTTCGATTTGCCCAGAGTGCATCTTGTAGCCGGGCACTCCAGTCCTTCCTATGAGGCTTTAATATCTTCTCCAGAATACGCTTTATTTCTCTATTAGATATCCCTACTTGCCCATTAGTCTGGGGATGGTAAGCTGTTGCTACTTTGTTAACAATCCCATGCTTCTTCACTAATCCTGTTAGTCTCCTATTACAAAAGTGAGTGCCTTGATCACTCACGATTGCTTGTGGGGATCCAAAGCGACAAATAATATGGTTTCTAACAAAGGAAACAATAGTGTTAGCATCATCAGTACGGGTAGGAATTGCTTTCACCCATTTAGAGACATAATTTACAACTAACAGTATGTAAAAGTAACCATTAGAGTTTGGAAATGAACCCATGAAGTCAATGCCCCAAACATAAAAAATTTCACAAAAAAGCATAATTTGTTGAGGCATCTCATCCCTCTTGGATATATTACCAAACCTTTGGCATGGGGAACAAAATTTACAAAAAACAGCAGCATCTTTAAAAAGAGTAGGCCACCAGAATCCACAGTTTAAGATTTTTCTCGCTGTTCTTTGAGGTACACACCTTCTAATTACCTAGTCAGCTCCACACCTCCATAAATATGGATCATCCCATATATAATATTTAGACTCACTTTTCAGCTTGTCTCTCTGATGCTTGGTAAAATTAGGAGAGAAAGTATGGCTAACTAGATAATTAGCTACAGGTGCATACCAAGGAACTACTTCAGATACTGCATGCAAGCTATCAAATGAAAAAGTATCATTAATAGGAGTGGAGTCATCCTTAATGTGTTCAAGGTGACTCAAGTGGTTTGCCACTAAATTCTAGTTACCACTCCTATCCTTAATTTCTAAATCAAATTCTTGCAGCAACAGTATCCAACGTATTAACCTTGTTTTGGACTCTTTTTTAGCTAATAAATACTTTAGAGCTGCATGGTCTGAGAACACTACTACCTTAGTACCAAGTAAATAGGCTCGGAATTTATCCAGAGCTAAAACAATAGCTAGAAGCTCTTTTTTAGTAGTAGTGTAATTAGACTGAGCATAATCTAAAGTCTTAGACGCATAAGCAATAAAGAAAGGATCCTTACCTTCACGCTGAGCTAGCGCCGCTCCTACTGCATGGTTGGAGGCATCACACATAATCTTAAATGACTGGCTCTAGTCTGGTCCTCTCACGATTGGAGCTTGAGTCAGGGCGATCTTCAGCTTTTCAAATGCTTGCATGTAATATTCCTCACTGAACTCGAACTCAATATTTTTCTGCAACAGTTTGGATAAAGGTAATGCTACCTTACTCAAGTCCTTAATGAATCTCCTGTAGAAACCTGCATGGCCAAGGAACAAACGGACTTCCTTCACGGAGGAGGGGTAAGGTAAACTAGAAATGACATCTACCTTTGCTGGATCTACAGAAATACCAGTATTAGAAACAACTTGTCCTAGAACAATTACTTGTTTTACCATAAAGTGAGATTTTTCAAAATTCAATACATGGTTTGAACTAACACACCTGTCTAATACTCTAGCTAAACTATCCAAGCAAAGGTTAAAGGAATCACCATAAACGCTAAAATCATCCATGAAAACTTCCATACAGTTCTCAATAAGATCTGAAAAGATACTCATCATGCATCTTTGAAAAGTAGCCGGTGCATTACATAAGCCAAAAGGCATCCTTTTGTATGCATACGTTCCAAAGGGACATGTAAAAGTAGTCTTCTCCTGATCTACAGGAGCTACATGAATTTGAAAATAGCCTGTATAACCATCTAAAAATCAGTAATGGGATTTACCTGACAGGCGATCAAGCATCTGATCAATAAATGGCAAGGGGTAGTGATCCTTGCGAGTAGCTTGGTTGAGACGCCTATAGTCAATGCAAACCCTCCATGAATTCTGTAACAACCCCGATTTTTAAGTACGCGAGATCTTTTCTACAGGCACGGATTTCTCCATAAGATCAGTAAAGGGAACACCTCTGCTGTATCATCAAGCATCTCAATCCTCGTTGTCATTATGTCATCTTTAAGCCAAAACCTCTTTTGAGGCAAGCTCGATAATGCGGCCACGGAAAACCTAGTTTTTGAACCGTATAGGTTAGGAGTTTTGATTCTAGTTTTTGTAAAAAGGCTCAGTTTGATGAACTGGACTCGATTCATGAGAGAAGAAATAAAATAGTATAATATTATCATCATATTAGTATTAGAAGATTCTTGAATGATATTATAAGGTTACCTGGTGTGTTTTGGTTAAAAACAGGACATGGGTTTAACCAGGTTCACAGTTTACTGGTGCAGCTTTGCACCAGCACTCTCTGATGACTTTAGCAATGCTAAGGCCTCATCATACATGTTCTATTCTCATAATAAATATGTTACTAGTGTCATTTATGCTAGTAGCTCAGAAAATAATTTTTAGAGATGTTTTTACAAGTGTTCCGATACATCTAGTTTTAGTAGTTATACACCTGAGATATTTTAATATTATTTTAATCCACCTCCAAGCCAACCAATCAAAACTCACCTTACACCCCCAAGATACTCCAAGGCTGGTCATTTACTCCCTTTGGCCGAAATTGAAACGAGAGAAAAGAGAGAAAACTTCATGAACACTTAATCTTCAAAGCTTGATTTCTTCTGACCTAAAACTCAAATCAAAACTCTGATTTCACCAAAATGATCCTCTCTTCTTTCTCTACATAACCATATAATATATCAAGGCTGGAAATAAGGTGAGATGACTGTCTCCCTCCCTCTTCAATTTGGTTTTCAAGGAAACATGCTTAAACAAGTGTTTTCTTGATGTTCTTCCTTAGATCCCTTGCCTAGCTTGACTTGTGGGCCAAAGATCTTTGATTTCCTACACGTTTAAGGTGAGGATAACCTTCCTAAGATGCTGCTGAAGTTCGTTTAGTTGATGGTTTAGAGTTTTAAAGTTATTCTTGATGTGTTTTAGAAGGAAAAATTGCTTTAAGAACACTTCAAAGAGTAACCAGATTTGGAGCAGCAAATCAAGGTAGGATTTGACGAAATTAATCTTGATTATTTGTGTTTGAGTTGTGTGAATATTATATGATTTGGCTGTGCTAAAAATTTGTTGCATATATGATTGACTCATGGTGAAAATTTGGTGAAATTTTGATGAAATTTGATGAAATTCAAGCTTTAAAGCCCATGTTCTTGGAGCAGCTGGAAAAACGAAAACCTAGGCTTAAATTGAGGTTCAATTTATGTTGAAATCATGTGGAAAAGATGAGGTTTTAGTGGCTGGGAATATATTATGAATTATGGTAAAAATCAGTTGCTGAAAAAATTGAAAAATGGGTAAAAACAGAGAAAGAATATGAAGAATTTACGAAGAACATGAAGAACACCTTTTAGATCTTAGAAAGCACAAGGATGTAAATATTTTGGTGTTTGAGGGGTTATTTTGTAATTTCTGAAAGTTAGGGTGGTTAAAGTAGAAATATTAAAAGTTACGGGTGGTAAAAAGTGAATTTATAAAGTAAAAGGTTAAAGGAAGGTCATTTTCGAAAATTTAACGATAAAATAATAAATAATAATAAAATATTAACTAATAATATTTAATTAAAAATAATATTTTAATAAAATAATAAAATAATGCGGAAAAGGCAGTTTTCTGTAAAAGCTTTAGAAAGACAACTTTAAGCACAGAATCTCATAATTACCTTTATAAAACACTTAGGGAGTGGTAAAAACATACTAGTGAGGCAAAGATAAAGGAAAGATAAAAAGTTAAAGAAGAGATAAAAATCAAGGAAAAGTCTGTGAAGTTCTAATGACAGAAAAACAGACAGAAATTAGTGAACGAACTAGGGCAACATAGTTAGTCCTTGATTTGCGACTAGGGTTAGGTATAATATGAAAAGTTAAATTGTTTCAGTATAGACTTAATGAACCTATACTTGGGCCAGGTTAACTATTCATACCGAAATTTACATAAGCTTTAAATACATATGTTAAACAGAGAAATCAGAGCAGAGTAGAGAGACATAGATAACAGAGTAATTAGAGCAGAGTAAAGAGACAATGAGAAAGGGGTAATATAACAAAGAGAATAGAGGGAAAGAGTACAAAAATAAAGAGTTAAGCCTTGCGGCATGATGTTGTATTGTATGTTCATCTGCTGCTTTTCCATTGGCCCTAGAGGTCTTGTAGGCCCAAGTTCACCTACAGTGAGTTGTTATTCCTGTAGGCCGAAGTTCACCTGCAGTGAATATCAATTGTGTATCTCAGGGTGTTGCTCCTATAGGCTGAAGTTCACCTACAGAGAGTTGTGATACGTGTAAGCCGAAGTTCACTTACAGGGGCGTCATCTCTATAAGCCGAAGTTCACTTACAGAGGTGCCATTTCTGTAGGCCGAAGTTCACCTACAGAAAGTTATTCTATTGTGTTTAGACTATTCCTATAAGCGGAAGTTCACTTATGAGAGTGCTGTTTCTGTAGGCCGAAGTTCAGCTACAGAGATAAAGCCATATCTATGACTAGTTCCTGGGTAATGTCGGGATGTAGGGTGTAAACCGACACGTGAGCTCATGGCCTGCATAGGACAGACATGCATCATATTTGGTTGTGCATTTCCTCTGTTATGATTGTCGAATGAATGTATGCTTTGTTTGTTTGTATTCTATTCTTTGTATTTGTGTTTTATTTTCTTGTATTCTTTTGTTTACATTCCGCTTTCTGTTTTTCTATTTTCTCTATTTATCTGTATCTTCTGTTCACTACTTCTCGGTATTTTGCTATTCGTCTGCAAAACAATACAGAATTAATGAACTTAACTAATAACTCCAGCCCTACTAAGAACTCCCCAGTTCTTCCCCCTTCTCTCTCCCTTCCCCCTCCAGATGGAAGCAAAAGCATCCTTCTGTAGTTCACTGATGATCGTTCTGCAAAAGGGTTCTGCTCTGGGTAGTCTTCTGAGTCTAGAGTGAACTCCGTTATCTATTTATATGTATATATCATGGGACCAGCCGACATCTATGCCACGTTTATCTACGAACTTTAACCTAATTCCTTTGTACGATGCTGTTGTTATGCGGCCACTCAATAAAGTACCAGTGATATGCTCTAAGACGACGTATGATCATGCACAGGAGTAGTAGAAGATGTTTCACCTTTTGATGACGTTCTACCTGACTTGAGTTTTGAAGACCTAGAACGTACTCTCCTTCACTTTAGTAGTTTAGAGGGACTAGGTGAGTATAGAGTCTAGGCTAGCCTGGGAGCCAGCTTAGGGACTTCTTGAACAGGTCATGGCCTGGGATGTTGTATGTATATATTTGTATATAGTTATTATCTAGCTATATCTAGGGGTATTCTAACTAAAAGTCTATACTTAAATAAAGGCTATATCACTGAAATGTTGTTAACTAGTAGTGATGTATTTATGTGTGGTTGTTTATAACTGTTTTATCTGTTATCAGTTGTGGATTGATTATGAATAATTCCGTCTATTAATCCAAATGTTTCCAAAAAAAAAAATACCCCGCAAATTAACTACGTTTTTAACAACGAATCAGGCTCATATAATAAATAATAGATAATAATTAGGAAGACACGTTGGTAGCGCTCAGTTTCTAGTATGATCATGACGTACCAGAAATTGGGTCGTTACAAATTCTGCACTCCAGTTGTCAGGAGTTCTCCATGCTCATTCTTTACTGTCGTGACTCCAGACTTCTTGGGCAACACTTGTACTGAACTGACCCATTCACTGTCTGAGATGGGGTAAATGATATCTGCTTCAAGTAGCCTGGTCACTTCTTTCTTGACAACTTCTAAGATGGTGGGATTCAATCTTCTTTGGGGTTGACGGACAAATTTTGATTCCTCTTCTAAATATATTATGTGCTCACAAACTTGAGGGCTGATGCCTACTTGATGAGCGGATAATTTATACGCTTTTTGGCATTGTTTTTACATAGTTTTTAGTATGATTTAGTTAGTTTTTAGTATATTTTTATTACTTTAAAATAAAAATCACGTTTCTGGACTATACTATGAGTTTGTGTGTTTTTCTGTGATTTCAGGTAATTTCTGGCTGAAATTGAGGGACTTGAGCAAAAATCAGATTCAGAGGCTGAAGAAGGACTGCAGATGCTGTTGGATTCTCACCTCCCTTCACTCAAAGTAGTTTTTCTGGAGCTACAAAAGTCTAAATGGTGCGCTCTCAATTGCGTTGGAAAGTAGACATCCAGGGCTTTCCAGCAATATATAATAGTTTATACTTTGCCCGAGTTTAGATGACGCAAACTGGCGTTCAACACCAGCTTTCTGCCCTATTCTGGAGTTAAACACCAGAAACAGGTTGCAAAGCAGAGTTAAACGCCAGAAACAGGTTATAAACTGGCGTTTAACTCCAAGGAAGACCTCTACATGTGAAAGCTTCAATGCTTAGCCCAATCACACACCAAGTGGGCCCGAAAGTGGATTTCTGCATCAATTACTCATTTCTGTAAACCCTAGTTACTAGTTTAGTATAAAAACTACTTTTAGTGATTTATTTCACATCTTTGGATCATTTTTAGATCTTTGGAATGTTTTTCCTTAGACATTTAGGGGGCTGGCCATTCGGCCATGCCTGGACCTTGTTCTTATGTATTTTCAACGGTAGAGTTTCTACACACCATAGATTAAGGTGTGGAGCTCTGCTGTTCCTCATGAATTAATTCAAGGTACTACTGTTTTTCTATTCAAATCAAGCCTATTTCTTCTCTAAGATATTCATTCGCACACAAGAACATGATGAATGTGATGATTATGTGACGCTCATCACCATTCTCACTTATTAACGCGTGCCTCACAAACACTTCCGTTCTACATGAAAGCAAGCTTGAATGCATATCTCTTAGCCTCCTGATTTACGATCAGAGTCTTCGTGGTATAGGCTTGAATTATTGGCGGCCATTCGTGAGGTCCAGAAAGTCTAAACCTTGTCTGTGGTATTCCGAGTAGGATCTGGGAAGGGATGGCTGTGACGAGCTTCAAACTCGCAAGTGCTGGGCGTAGTGACAGACGCAAAAGGATTACTGAATCCTATTCCAGCAGGATCGAGAACCGACAGATGATTAGCCGTGCGGTGACAGCGCATTTTGGACCATTTTCACTGAGAGGACGGGATGTAGCCATTGACAACGGTGATTCCCAACATACAGCTTGCCATGGAAAGGAGTATGAAGGATTGGATGAAAACAGTAGGAAAGCAGAGGTTCAGAAGGAACAAAAGCATCTCCATACGCTTATCTGAAATTCTCACCAGTGAATTACATAAGTATCTCTATCCTATTTTATGTTTTATTTATCTTTTAATTATTAAAACTCTATAACCATTTAAATCCGCCTGACTGAGATTTACAAGGTGACCATAGCTTGCTTCAAGCCAACAATCTCCGTGGGATCGACCCTTACTCAGTTTTATTACTTGGATGACCCAGTGCACTTGCTGGTTAGTTGTGCGAAGTTGTGACAAAGAACTAAGATTATGAACGTGCGTATTAGGTTTTTGGTGCCGTTACCAAAGAATGAACGGTCACGATTTTGTGCACCACTACTATATCTGCCAAGCTCCACCCAATTGCTTTCTTAAGTTTCCTCAGCACACTAAGCAGCTGCTTCTCCTGTTGGGAAGTGAGTTCCCTTGCAATGATAATTGGGAACTTCTGATTATCCTCAAAGTAAGCATACTTGAGGTGTGGAGGAAGGGGCTTCAATTCCAATTTCTGTTCATAGCTAGGCTCTGGATCATCCGGGGCTAGTGATAATGGCAAACTGTCCTCATTGTGTTCAGAGGGTGTCCCCACACTTGAACCTTGTTCCATGTGCTTTTCTTCTACTTCTTCTTGGTGAACTTCAGCTACAGTTTCATCAATAATGTTGCACTGGCAGATAGAATGATCTTCCAGAGGGTACTTTATAGCTTCATTTAAACTAAAACTCACTGTTCTGCCATCTATCTCAAAAGAGTAAGTTCCTGAGAATGCATCCAGCTTGAACTTCGAAGTCTTCAGGAATGGTCTTCCAAGCAGGATTGATGATGGTCTTCCTGAGTCATTAGGGGGCATTTCCAGGATATAGAAGTCAATGGGAAATGTGAGCCCCTTAATGCTCACTAATACATCTTCAGCAATTCCATCTACTATAATAATGCTTTTATCTGCTAACACAAAACGAGCTGCCGACCTTTTTAAGGGAGGGAGCCTCAGAGCATCATATATAGACAATGGCATTATACTAACACATACTCTTAAATCACAAATGCAGTCAGAAAATATTACACCTCCAATGGTACAGTTAACCATGCATGGACCTAGGTCAATATATTTTTCAGGTATACCTCCTATTAAGGTAGATATAGAACTACCAAAAGGAATAGTTTCTAATTCATTAATTTTATCTTAATGTATGCATAAATCTTTCAGAAACTTTGCATATTTAGGTACTTGTTAAATAACATCAAAAAAGGGAACAATTACCTTAACCTTTTTGAAAATTTTTACCATTTTGGGATCAAGTTCCATATGTTTCCTGGACTTCCTTGCAAGGTGTGGAAATGGGATAGGACTGGCGCCACTTGCAGCCTCTGCATCCTTTGGTGCTCCATTCCTTGGCTGAGTGATAAACCCATATTTTATGATGTATTTTGTGCTCAATTTAAGTGATTTATTCAATCCTTCACCCACTTATTCATGTAATTTGTATGGTTTTACTTTCCTTTCCTTATTATGTGTATATGTGAAAAAACATGTTTCCTATGCTTTAAAAATATTAATTTTAATTGCCCTTTATTGCCACTCGATGCCGTGACTTGTGTGTCAAGTGTTTTCAGATCTCCCAAGGCAGGAATGGCTTAGAGGACAGAAAGGAAACATACAAAAATGGAAGGAAAGCACAAAAATGGAGTTTTGAAGAAAATGGCAGCGACGCGAATGCATGGACGACGCGGCCGCGTGCTGATGAGCGGATAATTTATACGCTTTTTGGCATTGTTTTTATATAGTTTTTAGTATTATTTAGTTAGTTTTTAGTATATTTTTATTAGTTATTAAATAAAAATCACATTTCTGGACTTTACTATGAGTTTGTGTATTTTTCTGTGTTTTCAGATAATTTCTGGCTGAAATTGAGGGACTTGAGCAAAAATCAGATTCAGAGGTTGAAGAAGGACTGCAGATGCTGTTGGATTTTGACTTCCCTGCACTCAAAGTGGATTTTCTGGAGCTACATGAGTCCAAATGGTGCGCTCTTAATTGCATTGGAAAGTAGACATCCAGGGCTTTCCAGCAATATATAGTAGTTTATTCTTTTCCCGAGTTTATACGACGCAAACTGGTGTTCAACGCCAGCTCTCTTCCCTATTCTGGAGTTAAACGCCAGAAACAGGTTGCAAAGCAGAGTTAAACGCCAGAAACAGGTTACAAACAGGCGTTTAACTCCAAGGAAGACCTCTACACGTGAAAGCTTCAATGCTCAACCCAAGCACACACCAAGTGGGCCCGGAAGTGAATTTCTGCATCATTTACTCATTTCTGTAACCCTAGTAACTAGTTTAGTATAAATAGAACTTTTTACTTTCATGTTAATCATCTGATCTTTGATTAGTTTTATGCTCTCTTAGACCTTTATTGGGGGCTGGCCATTCGGCCATGCCTGGACCTTGTTCTTATGTATTTTCAACGGTAGAGTTTCTACACACCATAGATTAAGGTGTGGAGCTCTGCTGTTCCTCATGAATTAATGCAAAGTACTACTGTTTTTCTATTCAATTCAAGCCTATTTCTTCTCTAAGATATCCATTCGCACACAAAAACATGATGAAGGTGATGATTATGTGACGCTCATCACCATTCTCACTTATGAACGCGTGCCTGAAAAACACTTCCGTTGTACATCCAAACAAGCTTGAATGTGTATCTCTTAGCCTTCTGATCGTGAGATCAGAGTCTTCGTGGTATAGGCTAGAACTATTGGCGGCCATTCTTGAGATCTGGAAAGTCTAAACCTTGTCTGTGGTATTCTGAGTAGGATCTGGGAAGGGATGGCTGTGACGAGCTTCAAACTCGCGAGTGCTGGGCGTAGTGACAGACGCAAAAGGATTACTGAATCCTATTCCAGTATGATCGAGAACCGACAGATGATTAGCCGTGCGGTGACAGTGCATTTTGGACCATTTTCAATGAGAGGACAGGAAGTAGCCATTGACAACGGTGATGCCCTACATAAAGCTTTCCATGGAAAGGAGTATGAAGGATTTGATGAAAGCAGTAGGAAAGTGGAGATTCAGAAGGAACTAAGCATCTATATACGCTTATCTGAAATTTTCACCAATGAATTACATAAGTATCTCTATCTTTATTTTACATTTCATTTATATTTTAATTATTAAAACTCTATAACCATTTGAATCCACCTGACTGAGATTTTCAAGGTGACCATAGCTTGCTTCAAGCCGACAATCTCTGTGGGATCGACCCTTACCCACGTAAGGTTTATTACTTGGACGACCCAGTGCATTTGCTGGTTAGTTGCGCAAAGTTGTGACAAAGAACTAAGATTATGAACGTGCGTATTAAGTTTTCAGCGCCATTACCAAGGAATGAACGATCACGATTTCCCACACCACGTGCCTAGCGCGAAAAGGCAGCGACGCGAATGCGTGACTGACACGGACGCGTGCCTTGAGCAGAATGCAAATGACATGTATGCGTGACTGAAGTGAACGCGTGACAAGGAAAACTCCCAGATGACACGACCGCGTGACCAACGCGGACGCGTGACAGATGCCACGTGCAGAAACTGTAGAAAACGCTCCCAGCGATTTCTGAAACCCTTTTTTGGCCCAGATCCAAGTCCAAAAAGCACAGATTAGAGGTTATAAGGTGGGGGAATGCATCCATTCATGGAGAGATCGTCAATTATTCACTTTTCATAATTTAGATGTAGTTTTTAGTGAGAGAGGTTCTCTCCTCTCTCTTAGATTTTAGGATTAGGATTCCTCTTAAAGGATTTAGGATTTCAACTTCTTCTCAGGTTCAATATTCCTTTTACTTTATACTTCTCTTTTACTTTCAGATATTTTAATGCTTTTATTCAATTACTTATGTTGCCAAATTGGCTTATGAACCATTCATGTTAGAATTTTCTTTATTTAATATAAATTGAGGTATTTCAGATTTATGATTCTTATTTAGCTTTTTATATTCTTGGCTCTAATTGATTAACTGGAGACTCTTGATTTATCAAACTTATCGTGGTTGTTAATTGTTATTTTTGCTAATTGAATTGAATTCCCCTAACTCTAGTCATTTCTTAGGAGTTGGCTAGGACTTGAGGATCTAACTAATTAGTCCACTTGACTTTCCCTTACTTTATTAAAGGTTAACTAAGTGGGATTAAAACTCAATTCTCATCATCATCGATAAGGATAACTAGGATAGGGCTTTCGAATTTTCATACCTTGCCAAGAGTTTTATTAGACATTAATTTATTAATTCCTGTAATTTATTTTCCTTGTTCAAACCTTTTAAAACCCAAAAACACTGTTTTCCATAACTAATAATAAGAACACCTCCTTGCAGTTCCTTGAGAAGACCACCCGAGGTTTGAATACTTCGGTTTATAAATTTTATTGGGTTTGTTACTTGTGACAACCAAACATTTGTACCAAAAGGATTTTCTGTTGGTCTAGAAGCTATACTACCCACGTGATTATATTGGTGAATTTCTTTACCGATAGGAAATCAGTTCGTCAAAATGGCGCCGTTGCTGGGGAATTGCAAACGTGTTCCTTATTATTGGTTATTGTAAATATTTTTCTTTTACTTGTTTATTTGTTTCTATTTTTCCCTTTTATTTCTATTAGCTACCATGAATTCTCACCCCTCTCGTTTTGAGTTTGGTTCTGAATTTGTTGAAAGGAGTGGAAGCTATAACAGGAATATGCATCAAGGTCTAAGCAATCAAAGATGGATGGAACCAAGAGGATCTGATCAACCCTTTAGGCAATAACACCCTCCAAGATATCATGGGAAAGAACCATTCTACAATGCATGCCAAGGCAATAGGTATGGTGGACCCCCTTGTAATTACCAACAAGCCCCACCTTGTGCTTATAGATCATCCTCTCAACATAACTTTGAACCACCACACTCACAAGTTCTTTTTCACCATTCATCACCGTATGACCTTTATCCACCACAATCCCAATCCAATTACTCCCAAGAACCACCACATTCTTATTATGAACCCTCTCTCCCAACCAATGAACCCTCATATCCACCCCAATCTCCAATGAATGACAAACTTCGTGTTCTTCTTCAAGGACAAGTGAAGATGCAAAGGGACGTGCTAGAACTTACTACTGCCTTAACTGAGGTAGTCAATAAATTAGCTTCCCAACGTTTGAGCACTCAGAGTACTCCCATGGCTACATGTGGAGAATCAACAGAAGAGCGTAGCATGAAGGAGACACTAGAAACATCGGTGGACAATGAGGAACATGGCTTTGTATTGGAACAAGTGGAGGAAGCCATAATAGTTGTAGAGGAGGAAGTGGTTGAAGATTTAGGAGATGCTAAACCTCCACGGGAATCGAGAACTGTAAAGGATTCTGCTGAGAAGTTCGAAATTGATGCCAAGGAGGATAGTGCACAACCTTCAAAGCATATACCTTGTGAAAAATTGGACGGAACATACCACAAAGTTGATTCCATAGGCAATGATGATCATGAATCAAGCTGTCCTAGTCACGAACTTGCATCCGCAACTGAATTCCTTGAGCCTGAAGAACCTCATCCAAGTGAATACGAAGATGATGTCGAGGTAGATTTATCTCAACCACCAATGTATGACTTGAGTGACGAGGAAGACATAGAAGACTTTGATCAGGACGCAGTTGCAGTTGAAGAATTTTGCAAAGAAGTGGAGGAATTCGCAGAAGAATAAAAGGTAGTAGAGCTTACAGAACCACTAGAAACAGCTATCCCAAGGCCATTACCACCTAATACAAGCTTCAAGTGGGTACAATCCTTAACCTTTATCTTTACTTTTCCACTCGAATATGGTTTGCTTGAAACAGATGGCCAGCTTAGAGCTCTCTACGGCTTTAAGGGTAAGAGGGAAATGGCTTGTACTCAGAGCTGGTGTACAAGATTCAATAAGGTTCCATGCCTCAATTCGAAGTACACGGATTGGTATCAAGTTCAATTGAATGGGTCTTGGTAGACATTTGGTCATCTTGGTGAGAATACAATTTCTAAACCGCCCAGATGGAAGAATATAGATCGAGACAAAGGCAGATTTAAAAGCAAAGTTTGGGATCCTGGAATCTATTCTGACATTCTGAACCCCGGGAGCCTGAGAATCTGTTTGAAGCTGCTCTGAAGCTTTACATGCCTAGTTTGGGACCCCGGAGGCTGTTGGCATTCCAAACATTGGTGGAGATTTCTGGATGAATTTAAGCACAAGCCACCATAACAGGAAGCTCATCAAATGTCCAACTTAAGGACTCTAACTAAAAGTGCTAGGTGGGAGACAACCCACCATGGTATGATTGTTTCTTTTTCAATTTTATTTCGTGTTGTTTGTTTTTATTTTATTTTATTATCATTGAACCTGGAAGTATTCACAGCATCAATATTAGCACTGCATATTGCATATTGCATAATTGAATAAAAAAAAATCATCACCCCACACAAGCGCGCAGGCCACGCATGGGCATGAGAAGGAAATCGGCATAAAGATCCAACGCCTAGAAAGTTGGGCTGGAATCATGCAGCTGGTGTGCGTTTGGCACAAACGGCCCATGCAAACGCGTCACTTGCAAAACACTCATCCCATGCGAAAGCGTGAGCGACGCGTCCGCGTCGCATGGATACAATGGCCCCCTAAATGGAAACAGAGAGTTGCGCTGAAACGACGCTGGAAGTGTGCGTTTAGCACAATTTATAGCGACGCGTTCGCGTGCCTTACGCGTCCGCGTCACCCATCTTTTAACCAACCCACGCGACTGCGCCAATCACGCGACCGCGTCAAACCCATCTCACCCTAGTCACGCGATCGCGTGCCCCACGCGTTCGCGTGGATTCAAAAATAATAACCCCCTTTCACATGAAACCCTACCCGTCGGGCCCCATACCCCCTTGTAACGACCCAATTTTCAATATGTCTAGATCATACCGGAAACTGAGTGCTACCAATTTGTCTTCCTAATTATTATCTATTATTTATCATATGAGCCTGATTCGTTGTTAAACGCGTAGTTAATTTGTGTGGTGTATATATTTTTTTTAAAACGTTTGGATTAATAGACAAAATCATTTATAAGAAATTCACAAGTAGTTGACAACATTCGGTGATTTAGCCTTTATTAGCATATAGACTGTTAGTTAGAACACCCCTAGATATAGCTAAATAATATCTATATACATATATATACATACAACATCCCAGGTCCTGACCTGTTTAAGAGGTCCCTAAGCTGGCACCTAGGCTAGCCTAGACTCTATTCTCACCTAGTCCCTCTAAACTACTAAAGCGAGGGAAAGTACGTTCTAGGTCTTCAAAACTCAAGTCAGGTGGAACGTCATGAAAAGATAGAACATCATCTGCTACTCCTCTTCACGATCAGACTTTTCCACAGGACGTCTCTCTGGTACCTCATGAAGTAGCCACACAATAGGAATCTCGTACACAGGATTTAGGTTAAAGTGTGCATACGAACGGGGTGCAGACGTTGGCTGGTCTCATAGTATATTCATATAATCAGAGAACGATATTCACCCTAGACTTAGAAGACTGCCTAGAGTGGAATCCCTTTTTGCGTACAATCGTCAGCGAACTACGGAAAGGAACTCTTACTTCCATCTGAAGGGGAAAGGGAGAGAGAATGGGTAAGAACTGGGGAGTTCTTAGTAGGGCCGGGGTTATTAGTTACGTTCATTTATTTGGGGTCAATTAGTTGACGAATAACATAATATAGCGAAGCAGTAAACAGAAAATAAGGATTGAAAGAGAAAGTAGAGAGAACAGAAAGCAGAACACAAACAAAAGAATACAAGAAAATAAAGCATAGAAATAGCATACGAGCAGACAAACATAAAGAAGTAGATCACACACAGAAAGGAATGCAACAGAGAATAATACGCAGACAAGAATGATGCATGTCTAGCCCTAGCACAGGCCATGAGCTCATGCGTAGGTTGGCTGCCCGCAATCCCGACATTTATCCGATCACGAGTAATCCCAATTTCCCGAATACGATTTTCCGTTCCTAAATAAATGCGCATATGATAATAGCCGCTCATTTGAGACAGCCTCTGCTTACTGCAGGAAAATATATATATACTCTGCTCTGCTCTGGGGAAGCGGAAAATGGCTGTAGGTAACTTAGTGTCCCTACAGAAGCTCTGGGTTGCATTAAGCAACTAATATATATTGAATATAGCTCTGGGTTGCATTAAGCAACTAATATATATATAAATATAGCTCTGGGTTGCATCAAGCAACTAATATATATATATATATATATATATATATATATATAAATATAGCTCTGGGTTGCATCAAGCAACTAACATATATAAATATCTCTTTATTATATTACTCTTCTCTTTATATCTCTTTACTCTGTTCTGGTTTCTCTTTTCTCTGTATCTCTTTACTCTATTTTAATTACTCTATTCTATGTATTTCTTTTCTCTTCTCTGATTACTCTTTTCATCTGTATCTATATTACTCTTTTTCTTCTTATCTCTTTACTTTACTCTGGTTACTATGTGCTCTGTGTTACTTTATTCTGCTCTGATTTCTCTGTTTAACATGTGTATTTAAAGCTTATGTAAATTTCGGTATGAATAGTTCGCCTGTCCCAAGTATAGGTTCATTAAGTCTATACTGAAACAGTTTAACTTTTCATATAATACCTAACCCTAGTCGCAACTCAAGGACTAACTATGTTGCCCTAGTTCGTTCACTAATTTCTGTCTGTTTTTCTGTTATTAAAACCTTACAGACTTTTCTTTAGTTTTTATCTTTTCTTCAACTTTTTATCTTTCTTTTATCTTTGCCTCACTAATATGTTCTTACCACTCCCTAAGTGTTTTATGAAGGTAATTATGAGATTCTGCGCTTAAAGTTGTCTTTCTAAAGCTTTTACAGAAAACTGCCTTTTCCGCATTATTTTATTATTTTTATTAAAATATTATTTTTAATTAAATATTATTATTTAATATTTTGTTATTATTTATTATTTTATTATTAAATTTTCGAAAATTAACTTTACTTTAACCTTTAACCTTTAAAATTCACTTTTTACCACCCGTAACTTTTAATATTTCTACTTTTACCACCCAAACTTTTGGAAATTACAAAATAACCCCCCAAACACCAAAATATTTACTTCCTTGCCCTTTTATGGATCAAAAAGGTGTTCTTCATTGTTCTTCACCACACTCAAAGTGTTCTTCATGTTCTTCGTAAATTCTTCAGATTCTTTCTTTGTTTTTACCCGTTTTTCAATCTTTTCAGCAACCGATTTTTACCAAAATTCAAAATAAATTCCCAGGCACTAAAACCCCATCTTTTCTACATGATTTTAACATAAATTGAACCTCAATTTAAGGGTTAGGGTTTCATTTTCCAGCAGCTCCAAGAACACACATTCATAGCTTGAATTTCATCAAATTCCATCAAATTTTCACCAAAATTTCAACAAGAATTACTTATACATACAATCAATTTCAAGCACATCCAAACCATATCATAATCACACAACTCAAACACAATCAATCAAGATTAAATTTGTCAATCCCTACCTGGTTTTGCTGCTTCTAATTCGGTTAAACTTTCAGGTGGTCCTTATGCACTTTTTCCTCCTAAATCACATCAAGAACAACTTTAAATCCAAAAACTCTCAACTGACCAAATCTCACTCAGTATGTTAGGAAGAGATATATCACCATAGACTTGCTGGAAATTCACGTTTCTTGGCCCTCAAGTCAAGTTAAGCATGATTCCTAAGGAAGAACATCAAGAAAACACATGTTTTGCATGGTTTTCCTTGAAAACCGAATTGAAATGGGAGGGAGACAGCCATCTCACCTTATTTCCATCCTTGATAAGTTACATGGTTATGTAGAGGAAGAAGATAGGATCATTTTGGTGAAATCAGAGTTTTGATTTGAGTTTTAGTTCAGAAGAAATCAAGCTTTGAAGGTTAAATGTTCATGAAAGTTTCTCTCTTTTCTCTCTTGTTATTTTCGGCCAAAATGATGAAAGACAGCCTTGGAGGTCTTGGGGGTGTAAGGTGAGTTGTGATTGGTTGGGTTGGAGGTGGATTAAAATAATATTAAAATATCTCTGGTGTACAACTACTAAAACTAGGTGTATCGGAACACTCGTAAAAACATCTCTAAAAATTATTTTCTGAGCTACTAGCATAAATGAAACTAGTAACATATTTATTATGAGAGTAGAACATGTATAATGAGGCCTTAGCATTGCTAAATTCATCAGAGAGTGCTGGTGCTAAGCTGCACCAGTAAACCGTAAACCCGGTTAAACTGATTTTCTGTTTTTAACAAAAACAGACCAGGTAACCTTATAATATCATTCAAGCATTTTCTAATACTAATATAATGATAATATTATACTATTATCTCTCTCCTCTCATGAATCGAGTCCGGTTCGTCAAACAGAGACTATTTACGAAAATCAGAATCAAAACTGCCAACCGATACGGTTCAAAAACTAGGTTCTTCGCGATTGCATTATCAAGCTTGCCTCAGAGGAGGTTCTAGCTTAAGGATGACATAATGATAATGAGGATTGAGATGCTTTATGATATAGAAAAGGTGTTCCCTTTACTGATCTTCTGGAGAAATCCGTACTTTCAGAAAAGATCTCATGTACACGAAAATCAGGGTTGTTACATTCTACCCTCCTAAAAGAAAATTTTGCCCTCAAAATTTTAGTTACCTAGGAATAAATGTGGGTAATCAGCTTTCATCTTATCTTCCAGTTCCCAAGTGTACTCTTCCTCTCCTCTTGGTTCCCATGCTACTTTGACTAAGCGAACAACTTTGCCTCTTAGCTGCTTATCACTTCTTTCTACTATCTGAACCGGTGATGCTTGATATGTCAAATCATTTCATAACTGTACTGTCTTTGGTTGTAAAACGTGACTCTTGTCGGGAATATATTTCTTAAGTTGCGAGACATGAAGAGCATCATGAAGGTTTGATAAATAAGGAGGAAGGACTATTTGATAAGCTACTAGACCGACTCTTTAAAGTATTTGGAAAGGTTATATGTATTGGGGGTTAAGCTTTTTAGTCTTAAGGGCTCTACCTATTCCAGTAAACAAAGTTACTTCTAGAAAGACATGGTTTCCCTCACTAAACTCTAAGGGTCTACGTCTATTATCGGCATAGCTCTTTTGACGGTTTTGTGCTGTCTGGATCTTCCGACAAACCTCCTTTATCTTCTCAGTAATTTCTTACACTATGTTTGGACCTAAGACACTAGCTTCTCCATCATCATTCCAACACAATGGTGTCGACATTTTCTTCCATAGAGAGCTTCATATGGTGCCATCTCGATACTTTATTGGAAACTGTTGTTGTAGACGAATTTGACCAAAAGCAAATACTTATCCCAGCTGCTTTGGTTGTCTATCATACATGATCGTAACATGTATTCTAACGTCTGGATTGTCTGCTCTGATTGTCCGTCTATCTGAGGATGGTATGCTATACTCGTGTGTTTGAATTCTTCATCTTCTCTTTTCTTCATTCTACTCTTCTATTCTTCTACTCACATAAAGGAATCTCTATACTGTGACATAGAGGATTCCTCTTCTTTTCTGTTCTCTTCTTTTTCATATGAGCAGCAACAGGGATAAAGACATTCTTGTTGAAGCTGATCCTGAACCTGAAAGGACTCTTAAGAGGAAACTAAGAGAAGCTAAAGCACAACCCTCTGGAGAGGACCTAACAGAAATTTTCGAAAAAGAAGGAGACATGGCCGAACCCAATAACAATGGTGGAGATGCAAGGAAGATGCTTGGTGACTTCATTACACCCTCTTCTGACTTCTGTGGAAGAAGCATCTCAATTCCTGCCATTGGAGCAAACAACTTTGAGCTTAAGCCTCAATTAGTTTCTCTAATGCAACCAAATTGCAAGTTTCATGGACTTCCATTGGAAGATCCTCATCAGTTTTTAGCTGAATTCTTGCAAATCTGTGACACTGTCAAGACCAATGGAGTTGATCCCGAGGTCTACAGGCTTATGCTTTCCCTTTTGCTGTAAGAGACAGAGCTAGAACATGGTTAGATTCACAACCTAAGGATAGCCTGAACTCTTGGGATAAGTTGGTCAGTGCTTTTCTGGCCAAATTCTTTCCACCTCAAAAGATGAGCAAGCTTAGAGTGGATGTTCAAACCTTCAAACAGAAAGAAGGTGAATCCCTCTATGAAGCTTGGGAGAGATACAAACAACTGACCAAAAAGTGTCCTTCTGACATGCTTTCAGAATGGACCATCTTAGATATATTCTATGATGGTCTGTCTAAATTATCTAAGATGTCATTGGACCATTCTGCAGGTGGATCCATTCACTAAAAGAAAACGCCTGCAGAAGCTCAGGAACTCATTGACATGGTTGCAAATAACCAGTTCACGTACACTTCTGAAAGGAATTCTGTGAGTAATGGGACACCTCAGAGGAAGGGAGTTCATGAAATTGATACTCTGAATGTCATATTGGCTCAGAATAAAATATTGACTCAGCAAGTCAATATGATCTCTCAGAGTCTGAATGGATTGCAAGATGCATCCAACAGTACTAAAGAAGCATCTTCTGAGGAAGAAGCTTATGATCCTGAGAACCCTGCAATAGCAGAGGTGAATTACATGGGTGAAGCCTATGGAAACACCTATAATCCCTCATGGAGAAATCATCCAAATTTCTCATGGAAGGATCAACAAAAGCCTCAACAAGGCTTTAATAATGGTGGAAGAAACAGGTTTAACAATAGCAAGCATTTTCCATCATCCACTCAGCAACAGACAGAGAATTCTGAGCAGAATCCATCTAGCTTAGCAAATATAGTCTCTGATCTATCTAAGGCCACTCTAAGTTTCATGAATGAAACAAGGTCCTCCATCAGAAATTTGGAGGCACAAGTGGGCCAGCTGAGTAAAAGGGTCACTGAAACTCCTCCTAGTACTCTCCCAAGCAATACAGAAGAGAATCCAAAAAAAGAGTGCAAGGCCATAACCTTACTTAGTGTGGCCGAACCCAGAGAGGAGGAGAAGGACGTGAATCCTAGTAAAGAATACCTCCTGGGACGTTCACTGACCAATAAGGAGTTTCCCTTTGAGGAACCAAAGGAATCTGAGGCTCATCTAGAGGCCATAGAGATTCCATTGAACCTCCTTTTACCATTCATGAGCTCTGATGACTATTCATCCTCTGAAGAAGATGAAGACATTGTTCAAGGGCAAGTTGCCCAGTATTTAGGAGCAATCATGAAGCTGAATACCAAGCTATTTATTAATGAGACTTGGGAGGATGAGCCTCCGTTGCTCATTAATGAACTGAATATCTGGGTTCAGCACACTTTACCTCAAAAGAAACAGGATCCTGGTAAATTCCTAATTCCCTGTAACATAGGCACCATGACCTTTGAGAAGGCTCTGTGTGACCTGGGGTCAGGCATAAACTTAATGCCACTCTCTGTAATGGAGAAACTAGGAATCTTTGAGGTACAGGCTACCAAATTCTTATTAGAGATGGCAGACAAATCCACGAAACAGGCTTATGGATTAGTAGAGGACTTGTTAGTAAAGGTTGAAGGCCTTTACATCCCTACTGATTTCATAATCCTAGACACTGGGAAGGATGAGGATGAATCCATCATCCTTGTAGGACCCTTCCTAGCCACAGCAAAAGCTGTGATTGATGTGGATAGAGGAGAGTTGGTCCTTCAACTGAATGAGGACTACCTTGTATTTAAGACTCAAGGTTCTACTTCTGTAACCATGAGAGGAAGCATGAAAAGCTTCTCTCACTGCAGAGTCAACCAAAGCCCCCACAGTCAGACTCTAAGTTTGGTGTTGGGAGGCCACAACCAAACTCTAAGTTTGGTGTTGAACCCCCACATTCAAACTCTAAGTTTGGTGTTGGGAGGTCCCAACAATGCTTAGAATATCTGTGAGGCTCCATGAGAGCTCAGTGTCAAGCTATTTACATTAAAGAAGCGCTTGTTGGGCGGCAACCCAATGTTATTTATTATATCTATTTATTTTCCATTGCTATTTTATGTTTTCTTTAGGTTGATGATCATGTGAAGTCACAAAAACTACTGAAAAATCAATAACAGAATGAAAAACAGCATTAAAAATAGCTCACCCTGGAGGAAGAATTTACTCACGTTTAAACGCCAGTAAGAAGCATCAAACTGGCGTTTAACGCCAGAACAGAGCATGGAATTGGCGTTAAACGCCAGAAACAAGCAGCAAGCTGGCGTTTAACGCTAGACATGAATTCTAAGGGCATTTTGCACGCCTAATTGGAGCAGGGATGCTAAGTCCTTGACCCAATTGGATCTGTGGATCCCACAGGATCCCCACCTACCCTACCTCTCTCTCTCTCCCTCCATCTCCTCCATTTTCTTCTTTTTCCCCTTCTTTCTTTCTTCTTTTGCTCGAGGACGAGCAAACCTTTTAAGTTTGGTGTGGTAAAAGCATCGCTTTTTGTTTTTCCATAACCATTTATGGCCCCTAAGGCCAGAGAAACCTCTAGAAAGAGGAAAGGGAAGACAAAAGCTTCCACCTCCGAGTCATGAGAGATGGAGAGATTCATCTCAAGGGTCCATAGCTCAGTAGTAGAGCATTTGACTGCTCAACAAGAGAGCCCACTCGTGGACCTCAACAAGAGCATGAGGAATTCCCTCACCAAGAAATCTCTGAGATACCTCAAGGGATACATTTTTCTCCACACAACTATTGGGAGCAACTAAGGAGAGGAGCACCAAAATCACTAGGGATGAAGCAACAAAGGCAAGGAAGAGACATAGAGGAGCTCAAGAGCACCATTGGTTCTTCAAGAAGAGGAAGACGCCACCCTCACTAAGGTGGACTCGTTCCTTAATCTCCTTGTTCTTATTTTCCTGTTTTTCAGTTTTTTGAGCCTTATGTTTTATTTATGTTTGTGTCTTTATTACATGATCAATAGTGTCTAGTGTCTATGCCTTAAAGCTATGAATGTCCTATGAATCCATCAACTTTCCTAAAGGAAAAATGTTTTTAATCACAAAAGAACAAGAAGTACATGATTTCAAATTCATCCTTGAAATTAGTTTAATTATTTTGATGTGGTGACAATACTTTTTGTTTTCTGAATGAATGCTTGAACAGTGCATATGTCTTTTGAATTTGTTGTTTATGAATGTTAAAATTGTTAGCTCTTGAAAGTATGATGAAAAAGGAGAAATGTTATTTGATGATCTGAAAAATCATAAAAATGATTCTTGAAGCAAGAAAAAGCAATGAATAGAGAAAAGCTTGCGAAAAAAAAAAAGAAAAGAAAATTGAAAGAAAAAGAAAAAAAAAGAGCAAGCAGAAAAAGGCAAGAGCTCTTTAAACCAAAAGGTAAGGGTAATAGAAAGGATCCAAGGCTTTGAGCATCAGTGGATAGGAGGGCCCAAAGGAATAAAATTCTGGCCTAAGCAGTTAAACCAAGCTGTCCTTAACCATGTGCTTGTGGCGTGAAGGTGTCAAGTGAAAAGCTTGAGACTGAGCGGTTAAAGTCGAGGTCCAAAGCAAAAACATAGTGTGCTTAAGAATCCTGGACACCTCTAATTGGGGACTTTAGCAAAGTTGAGTCACAATCTGAAAAAGCTCATCCAATTATGTGTCTGTGGCATTTTTGTATTCGGTGGTAATACTGGAAAACAAAGTGCTTAAGGCCATGGCCAAGACTCATAAAGTAGCTGTGTTCAAGAATCAACATACTGAACTAGGAAAATCAATAACACTATCTGAATTCTGAGTTCCTATAAATGCCAATCATTCTGAACTTCAAAGGATAAAGTGAGATGCCAAAACTGTTCAGAGGCAAGAAGCTACTAGTTCCGCTCATCTAATTGGAGCAAAGTTTCATTGATATTTGGAATTTATATTATATTCTCTTCTTTTTATCCTATTTGATTTTCAGTTTCTTGGGGACAAGCAACAATTTAAGTTTGGTGTTGTGACGAGCGCATAATTTATACGCTTTTTGGCATTGTTTTCACATAGTTTTTAGTATAATTTAGTTAGTTTTTAGTATATTTTTATTACTTTTTAAATAAAAATCACATTTCTGGACTTTACTATGAGTTTGTGTGTTTTTCTGTGATTTCAGGTAATTTCTAGCTGAAATTGAGGGACTTGAGCAAAAATCAGATTCAGAGGCTGAAGAAGGACTGCAGATGCTGTTGGATTCTGACCTCTCTGCACTCAAAGTGGATTTTCTGGATCTACAAGAGTCCGAATGGTGCGCTCTCAATTGCGTTGGAAAGTGGACATCCAGGGCTTTCCAGAAATATATAATAGTCCATACTTTGCCCGAGTTTACATGACGCAAACTGGCGTTCAACACCAGCTTTCTGCCCTATTCTGGAGTTAAACACCAGAACCAGGTTGCAAAGCAGAGTTAAACGCCAGAAACAGGTTATAAACTGGCGTTTAACTCCAAGGAAGACCTCTACATGTGAAAGCTTCAATTCTCAGCCCAATCACACACCAAGTGGGCCCGAAAGTGGATTTCTGCATCAATTACTCATTTCTGTAAACCCTAGTTACTAGTTTAGTATAAAAACTACTTTTAGTGATTTATTTCACATCTTTGGATCATTTTTAGATCTTTGGAACGTTTTTCCTTAGACGTTTAGGGGGCTGGCCATTCGGCGATGCCTGGACCTTGTTCTTATGTATTTTCAACGGTAGAGTTTCTACACACCATAGATTAAGGTGTGGAGCTCTGCTGTTCCTCATGAATTAATTCAAGGTACTACTGTTTTTCTATTCAACTCAAGCCTATTTCTTCTCTAAGATATTCATTCGCACACAAGAACATGATGAATGTGATGATTATGTGACGCTCATCACCATTCTCACTTATGAACGCGTGCCTGACAAACACTTCCGTTCTACATGAAAGCAAGCTTGAATGCATATCTCTTAGCCTCCTGATTTACGATCAGAGTCTTCGTGGTATAGGCTAGAATTATTAGCGACCATTCGTGAGGTCTGGAAAGTCTAAACCTTGTCTGTGGTATTCCGAGTAGGATCTGGGAAGGGATGGCTGTGACGAGCTTCAAACTCGCAAGTGCTGGGCGTAGTGACAGACGCAAAAGGATTACTGAATCTTATTCCAGCAGGATCGAGAACCGACAGATGATTAGCCGTGCGGTGATAGCGCATTTTGGACCATTTTCACTGAGAGGACGGGATGTAGCCATTGACAACGGTGATGCCCAACATACAGCTTGCCATGGAAAGGAGTATGAAGGATTGGATGAAAACAGTAGGAAAGCAGAGGTTCAGAAGGAACAAAAGCATCTCCATACGCTTATCTGAAATTCTCACCAGTGAATTACATAAGTATCTCTATCCTATTTTAAGTTTTATTTATCTTTTAATTATTAAAACTCTATAACCATTTAAATCCGCCTGACTGAGATTTACAAGGTGACCATAGCTTGCTTCAAGCCAACAATCTCCGTGGGATCGACCCTTACTCAGTTTTATTACTTGGATGACCCAGTGCACTTGCTGGTTAGTTGTGCGAAGTTGTGACAAAGAACTAAGATTATGAACGTGCGTATTAGGTTTTTGGTGCCGTTACCAAAGAATGAACGATCACGATTTTGTGCACCACTACTATATCTGCCAAGCTCCACCCAATTGCGTTCTTATGTTTCCTCAGCACACTAAGCAGCTGCTCCTCCTGTTGGGAAGTGAGTTCCCTTGCAATGATAATTGGGAACTTCTGATTATCCTCAAAGTAAGCATACTTGAGGTGTGGAGGAAGGGGCTTCAATTCCAATTTCTGCTCATAGCTAGGCTCTGGATCATCCGGGGCTAGTGATAATGGCAAACTGTCCTCATTGTGTTCAGACGGTGTCCCCACACTTGAACCTTGTTCCATGTGCTTTCCTTCTACTTCTTCTTGGTGAACTTCAGCTATAGTTTCATCAATAATGTTGCACTGGCAGATAGAATGATCTTCCGGAGGGTACTTTATAGCTTCATTTAAACTAAAACTCACTGTTCTGCCATCTATCTCAAAAGAGTAAGTTCCTGAGAATGCATCCAGCTTGAACTTCGAAGTCTTCAGGAATGGTCTTCCAAGCAGGATTGATGATGGTCTTCCTGAGTCATTAGGGGGCATTTCCAGGATATAGAAGTCAATGGGAAATGTGAGCCCCTTAATGCTCACTAATACATCTTCAGCAATTCCATCTACTATAATAATGCTTTTATCTACTAACACAAAACGAGCTGCCGACCTTTTTAAGGGAGGGAGCCTCAGAGCATCATATATAGACAATGGCATTATACTAACACATACTCCTAAATCACAAATGCAGTCAGAAAATATTACACCTCCAATGGTACAGTTAACCATGCATGGACCTGGGTCACTATATTTTTCACGTATACCTCCTATTAAGGCAGATATAGAACTACCTAAAGGAATAGTTTCTAATTCATTAATTTTATCTTAATGTATGCATAAATCTTTCAGAAACTTTGCATATTTAGGTACTTGTTAAATAACATCAAAAAAGGGAACAGTTACCTTAACCTTTTTGAAAATTTTTACCATTTTGGGATCAAGTTCCATATGTTTCCTGGACTTCCTTGCAAGGTGTGGAAATGGGATAGGACTGGCGCCACTTGCAGCCTCTGCATCCTTTGGTGCTCCATTCCTTGGCTGAGTGATAAACCCATATTTTATGATGTATTTTGTGCTCAATTTAAGTGATTTATTCAATCCTTCACCCACTTATTCATGTAATTTGTATGGTTTTACTTTCCTTTCCTTATTATGTGATATATGTGAAAAAACATGTTTCCTATGCTTTAAAAATATTAATTTTAATTGCCCTTTATTGCCACTCGATGCCGTGACTTGTGTGTCAAGTGTTTTCAGATCTCCCAAGGCAGGAATGGCTTAGAGGATAGAAAGGAAACATACAAAAATGGAAGAAAAGCACAAAAATGGAGTTTTGAAGAAAAGGGCAGCGACGCGAATGCATGGACGACGCGGCCGCGTGCTGATGAGCGGATAATTTATATGCTTTTTGGCATTGTTTTTATATAGTTTTTAGTATTATTTAGTTAGTTTTTAGTATATTTTTATTAGTTTTTAAATAAAAATCACATTTCTGGACTTTACTATGAGTTTGTGTATTTTTCTGTGTTTTCAGATAATTTCTGGCTGAAATTGAGGGACTTGAGCAAAAATCAGATTCAGAGGTTGAAGAAGGACTGCAGATGCTGTTGGATTTTGACCTCCCTGCACTCAAAGTGGATTTTCTGGAGCTACATGAGTCCAAATGGCGCGCTCTTAATTGCATTGGAAAGTAGACATCCAGGGCTTTCCAGCAATATATAATAGTCTATTCTTTTCCCGAGTTTAGACGACGCAAACTGGCGTTCAACGCCAGCTCTCTGTCCTATTTTGGAGTTAAACGCCAGAAACAGGTTGCAAAGCAGAGTTAAACGCCAGAAACAGGTTACAAACAGGCGTTTAACTCCAAGGAAGACCTCTACACGTGAAAGCTTCAATGCTCAACCCAAGCACACACCAAGTGGGCCCGGAAGTGAATTTCTACATCATTTACTCATTTCTATAACCCTAGTAACTAGTTTAGTATAAATAGAACTTTTTACTTTCATGTTAATCATCTGATCTTTGATTAGTTTTATGCTCTCTTAGACCTTTATTGGGGGCTGGCCATTCGGCCATGCCTGGACCTTGTTCTTATGTATTTTCAACGGTAGAGTTTCTACACACCATAGATTAAGGTGTGGAGCTCTGCTGTTCCTCATGAATTAATGCAAAGTACTACTGTTTTTCTATTCAATTCAAGCCTATTTCTTCTCTAAGATATCCATTCGCACACAAAAACATGATGAAGGTGATGATTATGTGACGCTCATCACCATTCTCACTTATGAACGCGTGCCTGAAAAACACTTCCGTTGTACATCCAAACAAGCTTGAATGTGTATCTCTTAGCCTTCTGATCGTGAGATCAGAGTCTTCGTGGTATAGGCTAGAACTATTGGCGGCCATTCTTGAGATCTGGAAAGTCTAAACCTTGTCTGTGGTATTCTGAGTAGGATCTGGGAAGGGATGGCTGTGACGAGCTTCAAACTCGCGAGTGCTGGGCGTAGTGACAGACGCAAAAGGATTACTGAATCCTATTCCAGTATGATCGAGAACCGACAGATGATTAGCCGTGCGGTGACAGCGCATTTTGGACCATTTTCAATGAGAGGACAGGAAGTAGCCATTGACAACGGTGATGCCCTACATAAATCTTGCCATGGAAAGGAGTATGAAGGATTTGATGAAAGCAGTAGGAAAGTGGAGATTCAGAAGGAACTAAACATCTATATACGCTTATCTGAAAGTTTCACCAATGAATTACATAAGTATCTCTATCTTTATTTTACATTTCATTTATATTTTAATTATTAAAACTCTATAACCATTTGAATCCACCTGACTGAGATTTTCAAGGTGACCATAGCTTGCTTCAAGCCGACAATCTCTGTGGGATCGACCCTTACCCACGTAAGGTTTATTACTTGGACGACCCAGTGCATTTGCTGGTTAGTTGTGCGAAGTTGTGACAAAGAACTAAGATTATGAACGTGCGTATTAAGTTTTCAGCGCCGTTACCAAGGAATGAACGATCACGATTTCCCACACCACGTGCCTAGCGCGAAAAGGCAGCGACGCGAATGCGTGACTGACACGGACACGTGCCTTGAGCAGAATGCAAATGACATGTATGCGTGACCGAAGCGAACGCGTGACAAGGAAAACTCCCAGATGACACGACCGCGTGACCCACGCGGACGCGTGACAGATGCCACGTGCAGAAACTGTAGAAAACGCTCCCAGCGATTTCTGAAACCCTTTTTGGCCCAGATCCAAGTCCAAAAAGCACAGATTAGAGGTTATAAGGTGGGGGAATGCATCCATTCATGGAGAGATCGTCAATTATTCACTTTTCATAATTTAGATGTAGTTTTTAGAGAGAGAGAGGTTCTCTCCTCTCTCTTAGATTTTAGGATTAGGATTCCTCTTAAAGGATTTAGGATTTCAACTTCTTCTCAGGTTCAATATTCCTTTTACTTTATATTTCTCTTTTACTTTCAGATACTTTAATGCTTTTATTCAATTACTTATGTTGCCAAATTGGCTTATGAACCATTCATGTTAGAATTTTCTTTATTTAATATAAATTGAGGTATTTCAGATTTATGATTCTTTTTTAGCTTTTTATATTCTTGGCTTTAATTGATTAACTGGAGACTCTTGAGTTATCAAACTTATCGTGGTTGTTAATTGTTATTTTTGCTAATTAAATTGAATTCCCCTAACTCTAGTCATTTCTTAGGAGTTGGCTAGGACTTGAGGATCTAACTAATTAGTCCACTTGACTTTCCCTTGCTTTATTAAAGGTTAACTAAGTGGGATTAAAACTCAATTCTCATCACCATCGATAAGGATAACTAGGATAGGGCTTTCGAATTTTCATACCTTGCCAAGAGTTTTATTAGATATTAATTTATTAATTCCTGCAATTTATTTTCCTTGTTCAAACCTTTTAAAACCCAAAAACACTATTTTCCATAACTAATAATAAGAACACCTCCTTGCAGTTCCTTGAGAAGACCACCCGAGGTTTGAATACTTTGGTTTATAAGTTTTATTGGGTTTGTTACTTGTGACAACCAAACATTTGTACGAAAGGATTTTCTGTTGGTCTAGAAGCTATACTACCCACGTGATTATATTGGTGAATTTCTTTACCGATAGGAAATCAGTTCGTCAAAATGGCGCCGTTGCTGGGGAATTGCAAACGTGTGCCTTATTATTGGTTATTGTAAATATTTTTCTTTTACTTGTTTATTTGTTTTTGTTTTTCCATTTTATTTCTATTAGCTACCATGAATTCTCACCCCTCTCGTTTTGAGTTTGGTTCTGAATTTGTTGAAAGGAGTGGAAGCTATAACAGGAATATGCATCAAGGTCTAAGCAATCAAAGATGGATGGAACCAAAAGGATCTGATCAACCCTTTAGGCAATAACACCCTCCAAGATATCATGGGAAATGACCATTCTACAATGCATGCCAAGGCAATAGGTATGGTGGACCCCCTTGTAATTACCAACAAGCCCCACCCTGTGCTTATAGATCATCCTCTCAACATAACTCTGAACCGCCACACTCACAAGTTCCTTTTCACCATTCATCACCGTATGACCCTTATCCACCACAATCCCAATCCAATTACTCCCAAGAACCACCACATTCTTATTATGAACCCTCTCTCCCAACCAATGAACCCTCATATCCACCCCAATCTCCAATGAATGACAAACTTCGTGTTCTTCTTCAAGGACAAGTGAAGATGCAAAGGGACGTGCTAGAACTTACTATTGCCTTAACTGAGGTAGTCAATAAATTAGCTTCCCAACGTCTGAGCACTCAGAGTACTCCCATGGCTACATGTGGAGAATCAACAGAAGAGCGTAGCATGAAGGAGACACTAGAAACTTCGGCGGACAATGAGGAGCATGGCTTTGTATTGGAACAAGTGGAGGAAGCCATAATAGTTGTAGAGGAAGAAGTGGTTGAAGATTTAGGAGATGCTAAACCTCCACGGGAATCGAGAACTGTAAAGGATTCTGCTGAGAAGTTCGAAATTGATGCCAAGGAGGATAGTGCACAACCTTCAAAGCATATACCTTGTGAAAAATTGGACGGAACATACCACAAAGTTGATTCCATAGGCAATGATGATCATGAATCAAGCTGTCCTAGTCACGAACTTGCATCCGCAACTGAATTCCTTGAGCCTGAAGAACCTCATCCAAGTGAATACGAAGATGATGTCGAGGTAGATTTCTCTCAACCACCAATGTATGACTTGAGTGACGAGGAAGACATAGAAGACTTTGATTAGGACACAGTTGCAGTTGAAGAATTTTGCAAAGAAGTGGAGGAATTCACAGAAGAATAAAAGGGAGTAGAGCTTACAGAACCACTGGAAACACCTATCCCAAGGCCATTACCACCTAATACAAGCTTCAAGTGGGTACAATCCTTAACCTTTATCTTTACTTTTCCACTCGAATATGGTTTGCTTGAAACAGATGGCCAGCTTAGAGCTCTCTACGGCTTTAAGGGTAAGAGGGAAATGGCTCGTACTCAGAGCTGGTGTACAAGATTCAATAAGGTTCCATGCCTCAATTCGAAGTACACGGATTGGTATCAAGTTCAATTGAATGGGTCTCGGAAGACAATTGGTCATCTTGGTGCCATAAAGTTAATTACTATCGAGTTTATTTAAATATATTATGACCTGCCCACCGAGACAATCATGCAACATATATCACTGGGATATCCTATACGCATGAGACACACAACAGAGTATGCAATGAAGCATAGTCAGCCCACTCCCCAGGCTCTACTGGGAACAAACTGCTCTGATACCAAATTGTAACGATCCAATTTTTAATATGTCTAGATCATACCGGAAACTGAGCGCTACCAATTTGTCTTTCTAATTATTATCTATTATTTATCATATGAGCCTGATTCGTTGTTAAACGCGTAGTTAATTTACGTGGTGTATATTTTTTTTAAAACATTTGGATTAATAGACATAATCATTTATAATCAATTCACAAGTAATAACAGTTAAAACAGTTATAAGCAACCACATAAAAATACATCACAAGTAGTTGACAACATTCGGTGATTCAGCCTTTATTAGCATATAGACTGTTAGTTAGTACAACCCTAGATATAGCTAAATAATATCTATATACATATATATACATACAACATCCCAGGTCCTGACCTGTTCAAGAGGTCCCTAAGCTGGCACCTAGGCTAGCCTAGACTCTATACTTACCTAGTCCCTCTAAACTACTAAAGCGAGGGAAAGTACGTTCTAGGTCTTCAAAACTCAAGTCAGGTGGAACGTCATCAAAAGATAGAACATCATCTGCTACTCCTCTGTACGATCAGACTTTTCCACATGACGTCTCTCTGGTACCTCATGAAGTAGCCACACAATAGGAATCTCGTACACAGGATTTAGGTTAAAGTGCGCATACGAACGGGGTGCAGACGTTGGCTGGTCTCACAGTATATTCATATAATCAGAGAACGATATTCACCCTAGACTTAGAAGACTACCTAGAGTGGAATCCGTTTTTGCGTACAATCGTCAGCGAACTACGGAAAGGAACTCTTACTTCCATCTAAAGGGGAAAGGGAGAGAGAAGGGGTAAGAACTGGGAAGTTCTTAGTAGGGCCAGGGTTATTAGTTACATTCATTTATTTGGGGTCGATTAGTAGACGAATAACATAATATAGCGAAGCAGTAAACAGAAGATAAGGATAGAAAGAGAAAGTAGAGAGAACAGAAAGCAGAACACAAACAAAAGAATACAAGAAAATAAAGCACAGAAATAGCATACGAGCAGACAAACATAAAGAAGTAGATCACACACAGAAAGGAATGCAACAGAGAATGATGCGCAGACAAGAATGATGCATGTCGCCCTAGCGCAAGCCATGAGCTCATGTGTCGGTTGGCTGCCCGCAATCCCGACATTTATCCGGTCACGAGTAATCCCGATTTCCCGAATACAATTTTCCGTTCCTAAATAAATGCGCATATGATAATAGCTACTTATTTGAGACAGCCTCTGCTTACTGCAGGAAAATATATATATACGCTGCTCTGCTCTGGGGAAGCGAAAAATGGCTGTAGGTAACTTAGTGTCCCTATAGAGGCTCTGGGTTGCATTAAGCAACTAATATATATTGAATATAACTTTGGGTTGCATTAAGCAACTAATATATATATAAATATAGCTATGGGTTGCATCAAGCAACTAATATATATATATAAATATAGCTCTGGGTTGCATCAAGCAACTAATATATATAAATATAGCTCTGGGTTGCATCAAGCAACTAATATATATAAATATCTCTTTATTATATTACTCTTCTCTTTATATCTCTTTACTCTGTTCTGGTTTCTCTTTTCTCTGTATCTCTTTACTCTATTTTAATTACTCTATTCTCTGTATTTTTTTTCTCTTCTCTGATTACTCTTTTCATCTGTATCTATATTACTCTTTTTCTTCTTATCTCTTTACTTTACTCTGGTTACTCTGTGCTCTGTGTTACTTTATTCTGCTCTGATTTCTCTGTTTAACATGTGTATTTAAAGCTTATGTAAATTTCGGTATGAATAGTTCGCCTGTCCCAAGTATAGGTTCATTAAGTCTATACTGAAACAGTTTAACTTTTCATATAATACCTAACCCTAGTCGCAACTCAAGGACTAACTAGGGTTTCGTTTTCCAGCAGCTCCAAGAACACACATTCATAGCTTGAATTTCATCAAATTCCATCAAATTTTCACCAAAATTTCAACAAGAATTACTTATACATACAATCAATTTCAAGCACATCCAAACCATATCATAATCACACAACTCAAACACAATCAATCAAGATTAAATTTGTCAATCCCTACCTGGTTTTGCTGCTTCTAATTCGGTTAAACTTTCAGGTGGTCCTTAAGCACTTTTTCCTCCTAAATCACATCAAGAACAACTTTAAATTCAAAAACTCTCAACTGACCAAATCTCACTAAGTATGTTAGGAAGAGATATATCACCATAGACTTGCTGGAAATTCACGTTTCTTGGCCCTCAAGTCAAGTTAAGCATGATTCCTAAGGAAGAACATCAAGAAAACACATGTTTTGCATGGTTTTCCTTGAAAACCGAATTGAAATGGGAGGGAGACAGCCATCTCACCTTATTTCCATCCTTGATAAGTTACATGGTTATGTAGAGGAAGAAGATAGGATCATTTTGGTGAAATCAGAGTTTTGATTTGAGTTTTAGTTCAGAAGAAATCAAGCTTTGAAGATTAAGTGTTCATGAAAGTTTCTCTCTTTTCTCTCTTGTTATTTTCGGCCAAAATGATGAAAGACAGCCTTGGAGGTCTTGGGGGTGTAACGTGAGTTGTGATTGGTTGGCTTGGAGGTGGATTAAAATAATATTAAAATATCTCTGGTGTACAACTACTAAAACTAGGTGTACCGGAACACTCGTAAAAACATCTCTAAAAATTATTTTCTGAGCTACTAGCATAAATGAAACTAGTAACATATTTATTATGAGAGTAGAACATGTATAATGAGGCCTTAGCATTGCTAAATTCATCAGAGAGTGCTGGTGCTAAGCTGCACCAGTAAACCGTAAACCCGGTTAAACCGATTTTCTGTTTTTAACAAAAACAGACCAGGTAACCTTATAATATCATTCAAGCATTTTTTAATACTAATATAATGATAATATTATACTATTATCTCTCTCCTCTCATGAATCGAGTCCGGTTCATCAAACAGAGACTATTTACGAAAATCAGAATCAAAATTGCCAACCGATACGGTTCAAAAACTAGGTTCTTCACGATTGCATTATCAAGCTTGCCTCAGAGGAGGTTCTAGCTTAAGGATGACATAATGATAATGAGGATTGAGATTCTTGATGATATAGAAAAGGTGTTCCCTTTACTGATCTTCTGGAGAAATCCGTACTTTCAGAAAAGATCACATGTACACGAAAATCAGGGTTGTTACATTCTACCCTCCTAAAAGAAAATTTTGCCCTCAAAATTTTAGTTACCTAGAAATAAATGTGGGTAATCAGCTTTCATCTTATCTTCCAGTTCCCAAGTGTACTCTTCCTCTCCTCTTGGTTCCCATGCTAATTTGACTAAGCGAACAACTTTGCCTCTTAGCTGCTTATCACTTCTTTTTACTATCTGAACCGGTGATGCTTGATATGTCAAATCATTTCATAACTGTACTGTCTTTGGTTGTAAAACGTGACTCTTGTCGGGAATATATTTCTTAAGTTGCGAGACATGAAGAACATCATGAATGTTTGATAAATAAGGAGGAAGGATTATTTGATAAGCTACTAGACCGACTCTTTAAAGTATTTGGAAAGGTTATATGTATCGTGGGTTAAGCTTTTTAGTCTTAAGGGCTCTACCTATTCCAGTAAACAAAGTTACTTCTAGAAAGACATGGTTTCCCTCACTAAACTCTAAGGGTCTACGTCTATTATCGACATAGCTCTTTTGACGGTTTTGTGCTGTCTGGATCTTCCGACAAATCTCCTTTATCTTCTCAGTAATTTCTTACACTAAGTTTGGACCTAAGACACTAGCTTCTCCATCATCATTCCAACACAATGGTGTCGACATCTTCTTCCATAGAGAGCTTCATATGGTGCCATCTCGATGCTTTATTGGAAACTGTTGTTGTAGACGAATTTGACCAAAAGCAAATACTTATCCCAGCTGCTTTGGTTGTCTATCATACATGATCGTAACATGTCTTCTAACGTCTGGATTGTCTGCTCTGATTGTCCGTCTATCTGAGGATGGTATGCTATACTCGTGTGCAATTCTGTTTCCAATGCTTTCTGAAAAGCTCCCCAAAATCTAGTAGTAACCTCGAAACTCGATCTGAGACAATTTATGAAGGTATCCCATGTAGTCGTACGATTCCTTGAATATATATATTCATTCCAGCCTTTCTAATGTATAGACAACTCGAATCGAAAGAAGCACGCCGACTTTGGCAACCTGTCCACAATCACCCAAATGGCATTACGTCCTATTGAGGTTCTTGGCATCTCGTGATAAAATCCATAGTAATCTGCTCCCATTTCCATTATGGTATTTCTAAGGGTTGCAGGGT